>NC_136959.1:35924597-35979597 GCF_032717465.1 Coenobita brevimanus | reverse complement strand
AAGATACCCGAATAGATAAAGTAAAGTTACACAAAAGGACACATAATCAGCTCAAAATACAGGCTATGGAGGTCTTAGTCACAGGGGAGGCAGTGATATGAGGCTAATGGCCGAAGGGTGGTTAAACCTCAGATGAAGCAGAACTGGAGCCTGAGTCAGAAGCAGAGTCTGTGCCATTGAGGTGCGAAAGTACAATCCTGAGGGTGTAGGACAGGATTCGAACTACCTCAGGGTCGGTGACAGCCTGAAGGGACCCCCGGCGCAACTCCTTGAAAGAAAGAAAGGCCCGCTGGTAGTCCCTCTTACTGAACTCCTCCTGCCCACACTCCTCAGGTGCCTTGTCCTCGTAGTACCGCAACTGCTGCTCCATGCTCTTGAGGCCAAACCGGGTGAGGGAGGTAAAGTTGCCCCAAGAGAGTCGCCGAGCTGAAGCAGAGGGTGTGGGACTCGCTGGTGCTTGAGCCTCAGGTGAAGGGGTAGGCACATCCGAAGGCACTACGGGAGACACAGAAGGGGTGGGAACTCCTACCTCAGGTGATGAGGGCTCATCGTCCCCAACTTCCATGGGCACAGCAGGGAGGGACTGAGAGGTAGACTGGCGGGAAACAGCACGCCCTGACAGGCGAATCCTCGTTGGGGGAGTTGAGGGTTGCAGCTGCAGCACCCTCGGGACCAAAGAAGTGGGGGTCGCAGGGGGCCCAGAACGACGACACGGGGCCCTCCTCCCAGGTCTCCTCTGCACTATGGGTGTGGAGGAAAATGACTTGGGAATTATGATGGCAGGGAGCCCATTGGCCTTGAAGATGGCAGGCAGGCGCTGGGCAAAAACTGCCAAATCTCCCCCCGAGAAGGCCTTGGCAACCTCCACACACATAGTAACGATGGTGGAGGCAGAGGAGGCAGGGAAGGAGGCAGAAGCCGCAGCTGGAGGCTGGCACTGGCGCCGACGACGGGAAAGGGCGTGGGGAGAGCCCTGCACCACCTGGCCTGCAGGGCCAGTAACAAAGGCAGCTGCAGGACCCTTGGCGCTCTCCTCCACCACGAACTCCACCACCTCGCCAGCAGCAACTGAAGGTATAGGATGGGCTGGGTTAGGGGCCACAATGGAAGAGCGGTGGATAAAAATGTCGGCGCCTGTGTCCCGACGAGTCAGGAAGCTGTACCCCTTCCTGACGTGGTACCACCGTACTTGCCCCACCACCTTACTCCCCATGCCTCCGTGTTCCGCATCCTCGGCTAACTTTAAGTTCTCCTTGGTACGAGCCATGGTGCAGTCCCAAACAGACGTGTTGCCTTCTCAACTGCTACTCACCTTCCCTCAAGGGCGATGCGGTATCTAGTCTTATTTATATCTATGGGGAAACCAAGTCACAAGTGTTACGCAAGATGATGAAACTAAGATATACACCCACCAGCATATAGTCATATCTTCAGTGTCATTCAGTTATCTATACTGGACGACGGGAAATAGAGGGGAGTTTCTAGTTATCATTAATAAACGCTGTTTTATATTATCATAATTGTGACGTTTCATTAAATTCCAAACACTCGTTATGAAACATATTCCACCTTTATTCCGTCCTCTGTAGTATTCCAAATATCAAAGATGACAACCCATGTATATGAATCTGTAGTATATTCTGATTACATGTAAACTCGTGATGATGGATATGTAGACATTTAGTGACATAAGTGATAAAAGTTGACCATAACCCTATTACCCAGTATGTTATTCCCAACAATTTCCACCCGACATTAATACATGGCACCTCATACCACTCACCCCCACCACCGTCTGGTCTTACACAGTTGCCAGACTTGTGAAGCAATCCCTGCTGCTTCGATTTATCTGTTCGAATATTTACGGGGTTCGGAACGATGACACGACTATTTTGGCTGACTATACCATAGAATGCAACCTCCTAATGGAAGACGCTATTAGTTCTAGTGCAATTAAATCACAGCTTTCTAGCACTGATCAGAAAGTAAGAGAAAGTATGTGTGCTTCCATGCATTAGAATGATAACCTCTATGTTGTGCAAAGCGCACACAGATGACTCTCAGCAACAGAGGTAATAAGATGGTGAAGCACTCAGAGAGTGTAATACACGCGTGACTATCAACTGGTAGAAGGACTGAGTAAATGAGTGCCCTATGACTTGCCTTTCGCAGTTTGCATTATAAGATCATCCTTGCTTTACGCCGAACCCTTAACCCTCACCGTGCACATCGCCTCATATGAGGTGATATGCAGGCCACCCCAGGGTGGCCTGATCGCCTCATATGAGGCAATGGGTCTCTGCGCCATAATTTCAAGCACGAGGAAGCATCAGTGGTTTCCATGGAAACGTTGACTCTCCCTCTACGCCATCAGAGGTGTTGCCAAGTCCTGCCGTACCGCAGTTGCCAGACTGCATATTTTGTAATTCAGATTTGCAGGCCACTGATGGCCTCATATGAGGCGATGAGTCTCCACACAATAATTTCAAGCACGAAGAAGAAGCGTCATTGGTTTACATGGGAACGTTGGGTCTTCCTCTACACCACCAGAGCTGTTGCCAAACCCTGCCAAACCGCAGTTGTCAAATACTGCATATTTAGAATTCAGTTCTTATTTGTAGCTCAGCAATGGCGGATTCACACCCATCTACCTCTGGCGACTTATGGCAGCTTCCACACCCACCCAAAAATTACAAACTGGCGAGGGTGATGAAGAGTCCAAGCTCAGCTACTGTACACTTGATCTGATGAAAAAAAAAAAAAATAATAATAATAATAATACTAACAAAAAAGTCCTAAAACAATAACTCAGGGAAGGTACTCAAGCTGTTGAGAATCAGCGCGGCAGGGGTTAATCAGCGTTTTGTAGAAATCAGATTGAAGCATTTTATGTTGACCTTGCCATGGGACCTCGGCCTTTGATCTTTTTGTGTGACTATAATTTACTGTTTTCAAAATATTAACCTATTTTTTGCTTCATACTCTGAAACTTTCAGCAAATTTAGATCTACCTGTACATCAGATAAAAACTGCTTATGCTGGCCTTGCCCTGTGACTTTTGTCTTTGGCCTATTGTTTTGAAAAACAAAAGATTTATTCTCTGGCTGACCCTCTGGTCTTCCACTATGTTCGGTGAAAATCGGATCAAAACCGTTTAAATCTGCTAACCTTTGCTCACACGAGGAGAACTCTGACCTTGCCATGTGACCTTGACTTTCAACTAATATTTCTCAAAACTGATTCACTTTATCTAAATCAGTTCACCAAGTTTTGGTCAAAATTAAACAAAAATTGTTTAACGTGACTTTGGTAAGTCATCATTTGACATAGCCTGGTGACCTTGGCCTTTGACCTGTTGTTTGAAAAACAACTGGTTAACTCGTGACACGCACGGCTCTACTGGGGTCTTTAGCACTTGTCCAATTTAGAGGTGTATCTGAAACAACCTTTGCTTTTGTGAAAATGCTTTGTGGTCTGATAGGGCCCAAAAGTACTTGCCCAAATGCAAGTCAGTCCTAAACAGCTACCACTACGACGACCACCACCACCACAGCTTGTGCCACCACCATCACAACTGTTATCATCACAGCTACCATCACCACCATCACCACCACCACTACAGTTACGACGACCGCCACCACCCTCATTATCACAGCTACTATCAACATTGCCACCACCACCACCACTATTATCATCACAGCTACCAGCAACACCACAACCTCCACCATCATCAACACAACCACCACTGCCACGATCATAGCTACCATCACCACCACTACCTTGATCATCACAGCTGCCAAGACGTCCATAACACCTACCACCACCACCACCATCACAGTTAACACCATCACCACAACTAACACCAATTTCTGCTGAATAAAATCGTCAGTTCCAAGCATGAATGAATCAACAGACACCGTACTGTAGATGTACAACATCTCTCTCTCTCTCTCTCTCTCTCTCTCTCTCTCTCTCTCTCTCTCTTCAAAGATGCATGGAGCTCTACGGAAATGCCCCGCCGCCTCTTCCACAATCGTACAATGTAACATTAATAGGGACAATTATCTAGAGCCAAAACACCCCAACAGAAAACATCCATCAACAAAAAATTGAAACCGACCCTTCTGAGACCCATTTTCAACCATCCTTTCAAGTTTCATCAAAATCCCTTTTTCCAGTTTTGGCTGCGACACACACACACACACACACACACACACACACACACACACCGAAAATTATGGTACATTAGGGTCTCCGTCCCATAGCCCTTGCATCAAGTTTGGTTAAAATTGGATGAAATTTTTTTGAGCTCGTTTGCTCTCTCTCTCTCTCTCTCTCTCTCTCTCTCTCTCGCACACACACATACACACACACACACACACACACACACACACATACACACATACACACAAACACACTCAGGTCACGTCCGAGTTAAGGCGTGTGGTTTGGCTCTGTGTAGCAGCAAATCCTCCATTTCAACACACTGTCTTAATCCTTCGCCAGTTTGAAGGAAACATTTAATACAGTACAATGCAGACACATTTGTGTAATGGAAAGTGCGACATTCAGTGACGCTAGTGAGATGACAATTTTTGTTTACTCCACATACATACTTCATAGCGCCCACCGTGGTGCACCATACCCTCCACTGGACTCAATAGCGACAGTCAAATTATGTGGGTCGTTCTCTAACCGCAGCAACCGGGAAGGCTAGCGTGTGATTCGCTTCATTCCATTCACAGCAACACGGGAGTATTTAATGAAGGCCAAACAGATTGTACAAGCACATCGAGAGTCCTTCCCTCTGGTACAAACTTTCATCGCCGTGCCTCTCCACTGTAAGATCCCCATTTAGAAGGAGACTGTAGCACCAGTCTTCCAGGATAGTATTTCCAGTTAATATACAGTTAGTGATAGGGGGAGCTGGAGCTCCTGTTTCACCAGGTATCGAAACACTAATCCTGACCATCTTCTTTACTGATTATTTTTCAATGCATCAATCACCCCGAAAGTGGCTCAGCAAACTTTCCTGGTCTTTCCTTTCACTATCAATGCTAAACTACGTGTGCCACTTTTTTTCTTCATCCTTTCTTGTATACACTGAATGTTTGACTTCAGGGGTTGAAGATTAGTGGTTTTGTCATAGCTTTATACCCAGCATTCCGAATCACTAACATTGTACTGCCGACCCTAAGTTATGAGAAGCAAAATGACGAGGTGAGTGGTGACAGCAGTGCATACATGCCACCTTCGTTGTCTGCAAACGATGATGCCACCATTCTGTAGATCGATGTAGCTTTACCTGAGATGTGGCTGCTCTATCAGGTAAATCTGTTGGTTCTATACTCTTTGAGTTGGTTTTGGATGTCTTTTCTGTTCTTTTCCCATAATCAGTTTACTTCTGCCGGCTTGTGATAGGCCTATGTATCCTAATCACTCCCTATTAATTTTTGCAGTTCTGTACTCAAATAGCAGGGGCTTGAAATCTTCTTGATCTTCCAGTTGCTTTCTCTATTACCATGTATCATTTGTTGCTTAGACACTCTTGTTGGAGAAAGCCATTATGGAACTACTTATAACAAATTTCAAAACCTATTTTACTTGGCAGTAATTCTTTTCTTAGGGTAAAAGGAATGTTTCTGTATATTCACCCAGACTTAAAACTTGTCGTCTGCCTGTTAAAGAGCGTAAATGTCATTATGTCATCCTAGTCAGAGTTTAGAATTTAACGATTTTTATGATATTTTCCATATACCGAGATCCTGACCTTGACAATAATATTAATGCGTTCCTCCTAACTGCTATGGCCAACATTCAGTTTTTTTTAAATTTTAAAACTGCCCTTTTTGTAGGTGATTTAAATGTTCATCACTCACAGTGGTTTAACTCTGTTTTGCATACATATCAGTACATTTAGCTGCCCTGGGTTTTGCTTATTTATCTGGATGTTAACAAATTTGATCTGGTCCTGCTCCTGCATCAGATAATATTTCGACCTTATTATAACTGATGTGCATTTCCTGAAGTTGTTGATGTAGTTATGACTTCTCTCGTAGGCACCTCTCACCTCTTTACTTTACAAGTTTCAAACTGACATCACTCCCCCAAATGTTTCCTTCTCCATTAACGAATTCATCAAGCTTCAGACCAACCGTGCTGGCATAAATAATACTGACTTCAGAAACATTAAATGACATGCCATTTACAATGCCCCTGCTCTTTAGGCACTTAATAGTGTCGTAATAGATATCTCTTATACAGAGAACCTAGTAAGATAATGAAGACTAGGTTAAGGGGAAAATCCTGGTTTAATGAACACTGCAGGATTATTTAGTGGGAGAAGCAGAATACATTTCGTTTATCGAGCACAGTAATCTGGAGGTTACACTGCTTCAGTTTTGTTTTCCTTAAGCTAAGTTTACATCCATCCCATTTAGATCTACTGAGTTGTCAAATCTTTTGAATGACTTGGGTCCCTTTGGTGGGTCTGGTCATATTGGTTTTCCCTTTGCATTTTTAATGGATCAGCATCCTATTAACACCCAAACTAACTGTTGTTATTATTATTTTAGTTTGATAAGGCACATTTCCAGCATGCTGGCTCACTGTTAATGTTGTCCCTATGCCTAAGGGCTCATTGCCACTGTCCATACTTGAGAATATACACATCTCCAATACTCCGGTTTTATTTAAGGGTTTTCTACACCATTTGGCCAGTCGACTCTTCACAACATTTATTAACAAATCTAACCAGCTGTCGCCAAATCAGTTTGGATTTAGGTGTGGCTTAGTTACGGGCAATGCTCTTATGCTTCTTTCTTATGAACTACATGATTTACTGGATGTGGGACATGAGTCGAAAGTAGTTTCTCTCGATTTTAGTTCTGTGTTTGATTTAGTTAGTCATAAGGCACTATTATTTAACCAGGGTTCCATTGGAATTAAGGATTCTGCTTTAAATATTTTCATCTCACAGAAGCAGCAGTTGGTGGTACATGGTAATTTTAGTACCGTTAGTATTGGTAGATCCGCAGTGCCACAGAGTAGTTTCCTTGAGCTTCTGCTCTTTTTTTAAACTAGTGATAATTATGTGGTGTAGAACTTTATTTCAAATGGTTGTGTATGTTGATCATACGTATTATATGTTCTTATTTCTTCTCCTGCTGATATAATTCAGGTCATCAATACTCTTAGGGATGGTATATTGAATACTGTATCACTAGCTAGCCTGATCAGAGGCGCTTGAAATTAAGCCCTGCAAAAATTCATGGTCCTACTGACAGTACGTCTAGGGTGTTTCTTCATTCGCATCCCAAAACTGTAATAAACGATTTTATAATCAAAGTGCTCCCCAGTTAGGTTACAGAGTGTCACCATTAAAGAAAAAAACAAAAACTCACATTTGAGATGTATAGTATTTACTGTCAACTGTTTCTTCAGTATCTTTGAATTTTGTCTTTATACGAAAAATTTGATAATTTATTCGAATAACGATATTGTTAGGAATTCTTTTATTCCCTTGTCTTTTTCTTCTTTCAGTACTGCTCTCATATCTGGTTGTCTGCTGCAGAATCAAACTTTAGGATTTTGAATCGTGTTTTACTCAGATTAGGTTCTTATTACCTGATCTTAATCTACATCTTGAACATCATCGTTTTGTTAGACCTCTGACTCTGCTTCGCAAGATATTTCTTAAAGCTAGCCATCCTAATCATATTACATTACCACCACCTGCTCAGCAAGTCTGTGTCACGAGATGTTCATTAAATTTACGTAATAAGGCCAAATCTTATGTAAAATACACAGCAGTATATCTAGGAGTTTTCTCCAGTCAATCACTACACACTGGAACACTCAGTCTAATGGTAATTTGGATACAGAGAAAACAGTCGTTTAAAACTGGAATTAATGCATTTTAGCCGAGTCAGTACTTGTTTCTTGTTTGATTGTTCTCTCACACTGTCAATGGTATACTTTTGGATTTCAGTGGGGATCACATTGTGTCCCTAGGTAATAAT
Source organism: Coenobita brevimanus (assembly GCF_032717465.1). Classification (NCBI taxonomy): domain Eukaryota; kingdom Metazoa; phylum Arthropoda; class Malacostraca; order Decapoda; family Coenobitidae; genus Coenobita; species Coenobita brevimanus. Next base: position 35,971,576 of record NC_136959.1, on the reverse strand, counting down.
AATAATAATAATAATAATAATAATAATAATGGTAATAATGGTAATAAAAATAAAAATGATAATGGTAAAAATAAGAATGATAATAATAATAATGATAATAATAATAATAATAATAATAATAATAATAATATTAATAATAAGGAATAATAATTATAACAATAATAACTAGAGGCTCCCCCAAGGGGGGAATCACACCTGCCGCGAGCCGATACATATGTAGTGCGGCTCGGAATATGACCTTGACCTTGACCTACTTTCACCAATTTCGGACTCGTCCAAGTTTTTCATTCCTACTATACACCTTTAAAATTTTTTGATGATATCTTGAACGGTTGTCAAGTTATCGTGCTAACAGACACGCAGACACCCACACAGACAGACAGACAAACTGAAAACAATACCAGCATCGTTATCGAGGCTGGTAATAGTACCAAGTCTATCTATCAATCTGCCTATCTATCTACAGCCAGTTGCCTTAATCCTGAAAGGGGTTGCCACAAACAAATTGTCTCCATGTTGCCATGTTCCCTGTCATTACGCTACCCCCTCCCCCCAACTCACACACTCTTCTCTCATATGCTTCTCCATTCCATCCCTCCACATCATCCTCGGTCTCCCTCTTCCTCTCTCCCCCCTTTCCACCTGATTCATATAAACTCATCTCTTTAGTCTCTCACTGTCCATCCTCTCCACAAGGCCAAACCACCTCAGTGTATTTCTACCACATCCACATCCACACCACAACGCTCCTTCACTTCCTCATTTGTCAGTCTGTCTTTTCATGTAACTCCACATGCTCTTTTCAAATAACTCATTTCCACTGCTTTCACTTTTGACTTGTCCTTCTAACAAGGTCCGAGCTTCACTTCCATACGTTGGAGTTGGTATCACCTGATCATCATGCAGTGACCTTCTTACTTCCATGCTCACTTCTCTGTTTCTTATCACTGATTTCAAAGAACCCGAATCCTTTCATTCCTGTTGTACCCTTTTTAGCAGTTCATCCTCTAAACTTCAATCCTTATTCATCACATTACCCAACTACATGAATGCATTCAGTTCCCCTTTCCTCACCATCCAGCCTCTCTGTTCATTCAGTGACTTCATTTCTCTCGAAGACCACAACCTCACTTCCCTGCATTCACATTCAGATTCAGTTTCTTACACACTTTTCCAGACTCATTCACCAAGCCTTGTAGTTCCCCTTTATCTTCACTTAATATTGTTTCATCTGCAAACAACAGAACAGGAAGTTTCCAAACGCCACTCTCTCTCATTAGGTCTACTCCAACATCCTCTTCCCTACCTTGCATCTCTTTTCTAACTCCATCCATATACAGGTTGAACAACCATGGAAACCTGACACATCCCTGTTTCAATGCAATATTCAGACAGAAAAATTCACTCAGTTCACCATCCACTAGCATTGCAGCCATAACACCCTCATACGTACTGTTCACGGCTTTCAACATCTTCGCATTTACTACATATATTCTTAATATATTCCATATCCATTGTCTATCCACTCTCTCATTTGCTCTCCAAATCCATGAAGACTGCGTGCAACTTTTTTCCTTTTTTTGGAAGCTTTTCCACTATACATCATAGGCTGAAAATCTGATATGCACTGACTTTTCTTTTCCTAAACCCTCCCTGTTTTTCACCAACCAATTCCTCTTTTAGTTTCCTAGCTCTCTCAATACGTATCCTACCATATACTTTTCCCATTACACACAAAAAAACAAATGCCCCTGTGATTACCACACACTTATTTTTCATTTTTTCCTTTGTACCGAGAAATAATTACACCTGACTTCCAATCCTCAGAGTCTCTACCCTCCTTCCAGGCTAATAATAATAATACTAATAATACTAATACTAATACTAATACTAATAATAATTATAATAATAATAATAATAATAATAATAATAATAATAATTATATTATTACTGTTATTATTATTATTATTATTATTATTATTATTATTATTACAATAACCACGGCAAAAAATCTAATCCTGACATAGTCATGAATCCTGAAGCTTGGCAAGTTGTTTGGAACTATGAAATATCGAAGAGTGTTTAGAGCTCATTATCTACCTCGTCTCTTATTTTGTATTCAAATTTTTTTTATAAGCATAAGCTTCCCTTGCCTTAATATTGATTTATTTCCTGAAAGTTGCTGACTTTGCTGGCCATGCTATGGTCATTAATAAGACTTTCTTATCTTGGCCTCCTTCCCCACCTGGTAACCTAGCTGGCTAAATTTCTCTTGGTTTGTACGCAAAGCAGCAGGTATCAGCGACATTCCTCCACCTTCAAGAATGGAGATTCTGTGCTTCCTGCTCTTCATAAAGTGCTGCATTGACAGCCAGACACATCACGATGCTGGAAATTACGTGAATGACTCCGAGTAAAAAAAAGTGACTGTACTGTAGTGTAGACGATACACTCCACTTTACAGCCAGCTTCAGGGCATCCTAAACCAACTGCAGGTCTAGACGTCGAAAAACCACATCGCATCAACCTCAGCAAGTCCTTGGGGATGCGTTTCAACAAGTCCATCAATGCAGTTCCACTATCTGCCGTCACAGTTGACTCAAATGCACTCCACTTGGTAGTCTACCGACCTACTGCGAGTTATGGTTGATTCAGAATTGACTGGAAACATCATATATTCAACACAGTGCATCTGCCTGTCTACTGTGCAGACTCAGGAGAACTCCGCAAGTGTCCGACAACAACAACTTGACCAAATGTGCAAAACCTTGTGTTCCCTAAGCTGACATATACATCCCCTGCTTGGCCATCCTCCCTCAGTGCCACACAACAACAACCTAGGGTACAGAAAGTAGTATAGAGGGTGAGTAGAATCATTCTTGGCGCATCGTGCACGTCCTATCAACTAGTAATACACGACATCAACGGTCCTACTTTGTCTTAGTGTTATCAACAAAATCTTCCGCACTTTGTTGACAGACGTATTCACCCACACCACCAACAAATCCTCTGTGCACTCTACTCCCATGGCAAAATCCACCTTATAGGTACGAGAAGTGGTCTCTACAAAAACAGTGCTATTCCAACCGTAGCAGGTATCATCAAAATAAAGGCCTATGGAGGAAATGAAATCAGTACAGCGAATATTAATCACAGTGAACACTTTAAACCACCTGCAGTGACAAAATGAAGTACTTGGATTACTTTTATTCCAATTATGCACTATATTGCTCTACTTTATTAGTCTTAAGTACACAGATTTCATTGTCTTAGATTAATATCCTTCTCCTTACGTAACTGGCAATCTCAACAGTAAGTTTTAGACATAATTCTTCCCTCACAGGGATTATGGTTATTAATGTGTACAATTTAATATTAGGCTGCAGATTGCTAAATTAACTCATCACCATCATCATCAGTCATTACGATTATTATTATTATTAATATTATTATTATTATTATTATTATTACAATTAATAATAATAATAACATCAATAATAATAATAATAATAATAATAATAATAATAATAATGATAATTGTTATCATTATTATTGTAATTATTATTATTATTATTATTATTGTTATTATTATTATTAGCCTAGTGATAGTAGTAGTAGTAGTAGTAGTAGTAGTAGTAGTAGTAGTAATAGCAGTAGTAGTAGTAGAGTAGTAGTAAAAGTAGTATTGAAAACAAAGAAATCATTTACTGCACTGAGTGATAACTATATACTTCTATCATGCCTGGTGGTCCCTTGGGGTAAGGTGCTCCAGCTGGGTTGTGCCTGTAACAGTTGACATCTGAGGGATGCTTTGGTAATATTTCTCACATAATGCCACTCGGGGCAGGGCGAGGCTGGTTACCTTCGCCATAAATGTCGGATCACAGTAACCCAGCCCCAGATTCCAGTGCTCCTGCCTGGGCAAAAATGGATGATACGTGGAGAGATAGAAAGAGCGATAGACAGAAAGACATAGATATATACAGTAAGACAGAGGTACGCAAACACAGGGATAGAGATGGAGGTTAACGAATTTATCATTATTTTTATTATTATTATTATTATTATTATTATTATTATTCTATCTATATACCTAGGCTACTTCTACTATTACTACTACTATTACGAATCACGCACTTGTGAGGCGAGAGTCGGGTAATGTTTTGCTCAATTTGTGTGTGTGTGTGTGTGTGTGTGTGTGTGTGTGTGTGTGTGTGTGTGTGTGTGTGTGTGTGTGTGTGAAGAAAATTGAACCAAACTTGGCAGAAGATTCAGGACCCTTGTAGGAGTTAATCTTTTGTTTTGCTAGTACAACTGGTCGGGGATAAGGACACGTGGCAAGATCAACTTACGGGAAGGGCTGAGAGCAAGGCAAGGATGAAAACGATGCGACTTTGAAAACAATCAGTTAAAGGTTAAGGACATATGGATGGGTTAATTATTTGACCCTATAACTCATTTTTTTTTTATTTAGACCAGACATGGTGGAAGGGTCACGGATCTGCCAACGATGAAGAGGTTTAATTTAGCAAATAATGGGTAATTGGTCAGGATCATAAGACAAGGTCAAATCAAACAACTCTGATCCAATTTTTACCAAACATGGCAGGAGAGTTGAGACTAAGACATAAATGAAATAAATCGATTTTGAGAAAAGTTGGTCAAACGTCAGGGTCACAGGGCCGCGTCAAGTGTGCAGCCCTTAGGGTACGGTCACACCGAACGCGACGAGCGGGGCGACTTGAGCGGGGAGGGATGAGGCGACACTATAAAACACACTAAATACTATGTGGATGGCCACACTGAATGAGCGGGAAGGTTTGTCGCCCCGCTCACCCTCCACGCTGGTCGCTACGCGATGCAGCATGTTCCAAAATGTCGCGCACTGCCTAGCGACACCCCCACTCCCCAGACATTTGCATCATCATTCATTCATGCTAATACTGCGTTTTGGGGCGGTTAGGTTCTGGTAATTATGTCTACTGAACACCCTGTTGAAGCCGTGTACCAGAGGAGAGCTGTGTGGGATCCAAATTATCCACTCCACAAAAATACTAGAGTGTTGAAGAAACACTGGGAAGATGTCTGAATAACTGCATACAAATGATAAATTATAATCGAGTATTTGTCACACGATTGCATAAGTAACGTTTGTTCCACCATTGTTATAAAACGTATAAAAGACCATTAATGTCTAAAATTCATATTTATTGCTCTATTCCCTTTGTTACACCGTAGGTCTAAAACTAATAAACAGATAAGTGTATACACTATATGTATGTGTATATGTATATACGTAATGAACATCGACAATTTTATTATTTATCAATACATAAATCTATGAAATATAATTCCGTAGGTAGTAAATTGTTCAACGGATATTGCATTATAGGCATGCTTCTGACTATCTGTCGCCCACAAGGTTGCCGCTTCCTACTGTATTTGGACACGCATCGAGTTGACGCTCACCTTCCCGCTCATCGCTTGACGCTACCTCCCCGCTCGTCGTGTTCGGTGTGGCCGCAGACTTAGACCAGCTGTATGACGCCGGTGTTATACTCTCCGGTGCTCTTTATTTGTTGTTGTTGTTATTATTATTATAATTATTATTATTATTATTATTTTTATTGCTTGCCGCAATCTTTCGATTCAGCAAGCATGTTGGTCAGTACCGTAAGTTTTTCTGTCTGTCTGTTTGTTTTTCTGCACTCTGCAGGTCACAATTTTATACCAATCGTTCTGAAAAAAAAAAAAAAAATCAGAAGGTAGATATCCATAAAGTCTGGAAGCCAATTGTTTTTCTTCAAAATCGGTCAAAGGGCCTGGGCTGGGTCGGGGGTTGAAACCCCTCATTGGCAGTGGGTCCGGTCCTAAACCCATGTCATGCCTCGCAATAAAGCGCGAAAAATCTCGTCAAATGACTGCCTGCACTCCGGTGAAAACTAAGCAGAGGAGTGAAAAACATTGCACAAGGAATTATCCATATTTTCACGCCCAAAATATTTCATCTGTGCTGAAATGGTTTGAAATGGCTAGATATGTGTATTACGAACAAAATCAGTACATAATATGGGAGGCTATCATCTTCACTTCTATTCGACATCTTTATTCAAATTTCAATCCACTCGAACTGGCAAGCGCTCCGCCTATTCCAGTTTCATTGTTCGCTGGAATCTTTTGATTTAGCAAGCTTGTTGGTCAATACTGTATGTTTGTCAGTGTCTCCGTTGGTTTGTTTGTGTACATTCTACAGAATAGGTCAAAATTTTGCACCAACCATTCAGAAAATAATTCAGTAGGTATACATCCAAAAACCCCAGAAGCCTATGGTCTTTCATCAATATTAGTCAAAGGCCTTGGCCTGGGTGGGGAGTTGAAACCTCTCAATGGCCGTGGAATGCAATTTTTAGCTTCCTAAACCCATCCTTTGCTTCACAATGAAGTGCAAAACATATCTTCAAATGACTACCTACACACTGGTGAAAACTAAGCAGAGGAGTGAGAAAAAAACATCACTCAAAAAATATCCATATTTCCACCCCCCAAAATTTCAGTGGTGATGAAATGGATTGAAGTGAATCCATATTCCAACCCAATCCATCTGGCTACCATTCTGCCTACGGCAGCGTCATTATTATTATTACACACACACACACACACACACACACACACACACACACACACACACACACACATTGACGGTATCTCAGTAAAAATTATACACAACCTCAAATTAGTGATTCAATTAAGGAGAAGCCAAATCTATGAGGCGGGTTTGTGGTTTAACCCCTAGGATATGCAATTCGCTCGACCAAACTTCTGTGAAAACCTGTTTATGGAGCCGATTTTACGACTCTTACAGACGTAAAAAGTGTTATGCCCAAGATTTAGAGCCTGAATTTACACACCTTATGCTGCATACCTTAGCATTCTAGACCAACTGGTTACAGAGCTTTAGCCTGTCAAAGATCATCAAAAACTGACACCGGCAATCCTTGCATATATGGAGAGAAAAAAAATAAATGCATCAACATTAATTTTTGTATTATAGAATGAAAGATCTTGATTTTACCTACCAGAAAATGTATATACCATTCTCATATGCCAAATGTTTACCACGTAGCCACATCAAGAAAGTAGCTGGAGGTAGAGGGAGTATGAAGGGGTGGGGGCAGTATGAAGAGGTGGTGCTGGGAATATGAGGGAGGAAGGTGAAGGAAGGATGGTGGGGGGAGTGTGGCATGGAAAATTCAGCCTTATAGAGTTGGTAGGAGGAGCTGTGAGTCCGGTCACAAGCGAGGGAGGGGGAGAGGGAACAAAAGGTTTGGGGTAGAGGTAGGTGGCGAGAGGGCGGTGGGGGAATTACTCCCCCCCCCCCCACCATGGGTAGGGGCCCGGATCCTCCCCTCTCCCTACACAGGACTTAGTTCTCATTGGTTTGCATCGACATACGTCACAATCGAGCCGAAGCAAAGTGTCCACAGTTTTTTTTACAAAGGCTCCTCAATTGATCTTATTAGGCATCAAGCGAAATTCTGGAAAATGGTCGATCGATCCTATATTACAGTAGAACTTTAGGGGTAGAAGCAAAAGGGGGAGGCTGAAGTGAACACCAATCTCTCTCTCTCTCTCTCTCTCTCTCTCTCTCTCTCTCTCTCCCATCGACCTGTGTAATTATACCTCCATGTCTTATTCGTTTACTTCTTCCCCTCTGATCCATATCCTTCTCACTTATCAATCTTGTGTTCTTTCATGTCACTTCCGACCATTCACATATGAATTTCTTTGTAAAATATTTTTTTCTTCTTGTTGTGCTTTCTTTTTTAGTTTCTTTCCTGCTCATGCTTTCTTTTCTCTGTTTACTCGTATCTTCACATCACCTATTTCCAAACTTCCTGTAATTCTTCATTAACTTCTCTTTATGTGTGTGATTGTTTCTAGCCCTTGTTCTTGCTTTCTGCAGCAACTAGCTAGTACCCCACCTTCGTGTAGTAGCAATCAGTGTACAGTGCCACTCTGCACCCACTGCACTGGTAGTGCATTTCCATCTCTACTTGCTGCCGTCACTGGATATTCAGGCAGATACGGCACCACCCATGGAGCATTTTCCAAATTTGTCCCGACTCCCTAACAAACATGTTTAGCGACAACAATGGACGCGAACAAGCAAATGACTTTTGCAGTGGGTATTACAGTTCTCACCCTGCAGCGACGTTGCTATAAATTCACATTCGTTCTGACGTCATTATTCCACACATTATCGTTTCGTGGCGAGGATGACAGAACACGTGTTGGTGGCACAGCTAACATGATATAAGAGGGGCCACACAACTAACTGGGTTCGCAGACCAGTGGCCGGAAAATGTGTTTTTCTTGGATAACACTATTTTCACCCATACTCCACCATGTCTGTCGGTACTGTACAGTACATGGCGGTGTGTCTGGCGGGAGTTTTTGCCACTCCAATCGTCAGCCTCTACCGTAGTGCCCTGTTCGTAACAGGCAAAAATGAATTCTCACTGTTATACGGCCTACCCAAATAACTTTATGGAGGGGACCACAGCATATTCATATTGTTTAACGGTACTTATCTTCATTCTAATCAATGTTTTTGTTTTGCTTAAACAATCAAGTTTTGCCAGAAAACGGGTCAAAAGTTCAGCAAAATAAAAATAAATGAACAAATAAAAAATATATTAATTAATATTAGCGTCATAGACATGGCCAAAATATTATAAGACTCATAATTTACACTCAAAAACCGTTCCTAGAAAATAATGGATATTCTACCATAAACATTTAAAAAAGTTAAGGTTGTGAGAATATTTACGAACGTTGAGAACGTTTTCTGGCATTTTATGATTTGACCTGAGAACACGTTATGTCACGCGACCTCTCATATATTAGATACGAGTTTTGCAAGAGTACCATAGGTATGAATAATGAATTACGATTTCCTGATTAAAGTGCACAGAAGTCGAAAGGTTAAAAGACTAAAATAAATCCTCAGTACATGCTGACAAATAACCAACTAAGAGACAGATAATTTTATCCAGACTCAAAAGATAATAAAAAGAAATATCGAACCATATAACAAATACATTATTTATTTTACCCCAACATAGTAGAAAAATATGTGTACAGGTATCAAACAAAATACAAACTACATCAGTCTGTCCATAGCCAGTATGTTAACAACTTTGTTATGGCGTTACTATTATGAATCATAGCTAACCTGAAATTTGGTGAAAACTTCTGCTGAAACAGTAAAGTTTTAGTGTGGTCTGTTTTGGTCATGCGGACGGTTAGTACCACTGACATGAGTTGCCATTTGCTACAGGTGACAAACTTTTGGATGAGAGCATATTTTTGATAACTATGCAAAGTATTTATATATATATATAGCAGTTGTGTTTTTTCCAACTGCTACTTTTACTTCAAATATATATGAACAGTTTCTTATGTGTTTTCTTTTCTAATTTCACGTAAAGAACACTGCAATTCATTTACCTAACACATTACCGGATTTTGGTTCTACTTCTTTATTAGTTTAATTTCTGCTTAGCTTCATTTGGTAAATATAAGCTGTGATTGTCATTATCTGTCTTCAAACAACGTTGTTACATATGAGGATAGAATCAGTGTATAATGATAATCGAATGCTTTGTTATAATTGGCGAAATGAATCTCACAAACTTGATTTTGAACATATGACCCAGAAGGCTGAAGGCTGTGCACAACTATTCGTGGGCTTCATTCTAGGTTCAGTTTGTCTCTTACGGTATAAGCACTGCTTACAGGTGCTACCATCCATCTTTGTGATTATTTCCTGGTTCTGTATTCGTGTGGTAGCACTAGGGTAACCCGAACGATGACTACTGTTCATTGTGCCTTCCTCCCAAAAGCTCCTAACCCACCTTTCTACAGTTCTGCTTACACCAAATGTTTGAACTATTTGTTTGGGATTGTTTCCTCCTAAATAAAGGTCCATCCTGTCTTCTCTCATCTTTCCAGTAATTGGACGCATTTGTTCTGTCCTTTCCATACCGAAGTATACGGTATACTGGGTCTGCCTGACATTTTGTGGTAAAGTGTAAGATGTAACGGCCAAGCAGTCATCTGATCAAGTATGGTTTAAATTTCGTCTCTCAGACGCAACTGTTCTAGGAACTGGATAAGGCCTCGAAATTTCCTGGGTTTATTTTTACAGCCATCTCATCAGAAGCATACTGTATATGAAGCTTGAGAAAAGTCAGACTAGGGGTGGATGGTTGCGGAGAGAGAGGACGTGTGCTGATCTCTCCTCCAGATTTTAGGGCTGCCCCACCGGCAATAGTTTTTTGCGCTTCTTCCTAATAAAGTTAGGTTAGCTAGCGTTCATATTCCTCCCTACCCTTATTAGAGATATAGCAGGTGTCTGTATCTGTTTACTGAGATTGCCTTTGCATTCTCACCTCTGGAGTGTACCCCCCACTCATCGCTCTGGGGTGTGAGTTACACACAGGTGCGTCCTCTCGAGAGTGGTTTGAGAGGGTAATCTCAGGCTAGGTGTGTCTTCCCCGGGTGATTTGTCCCTTGCTTGGTTATCTCCTTTTTCCCACTTCCCCCTCACGGGGGGAGTGGTTACTATGACGGACGCCCCTGCTGCTTCCCCCCCCCCTTCATGGGGGGAGGTGGTCCTGACGAATGTAGGAACAACCGGACTGACAACCCCCAGACTGACGGACGCCAGACTCGAGCCCCACTTGACATTCCAATAGCAAATGCGACATACGTCACCATCCATGCACTAGGTTCCACTCTCCTATCCAGTCTCAATCCCTTCCTTATCAAGAAGGTGATTGACCACTGTGCGGGAGAAGTCGAACAAGTTAAAAACCTTGCTAATGGAGATCTGGTCAAAACTGTAAACTCGGCACAGGTAAAGGATTTGTTGAAACTGCGCAAATTCCAATGTTACGATGTCGAAGCCAAAATCCCAGTTTCCATGAATTCTTGCAAGGGTGTTGTCACTTGCAGGGATCTCATGGTGATGAGCGAGGACGAGATCGTAAGTGAATTGGCGCAGCAAGATATCGTTGAGGCTAAATTCATAACTCGTTACTCGGAAGGCATAAGGACGAAGACAGCAACTATCATCTTGATGTTTGCCAAATCTTCTCCTCCTAGTGATTTCAAAGTTGGTTACGAAATCATTCACGTTCGGCCATACATCCCTAACCCTTTGCATTGCTTGAAATGCCAGCTGTATGGGCATGGTATAAAGACTTGTTGGACTTCCCAGCCAGTGTGTGGCAAGTGTGCAAGCCAGGGTCATGATGCGGAAAGTTGCACATCAGAGACAGTACGTTGCTTTCACTGCAAGGGTACTCACCCCACATCCTCTAGGGATTGTCCCAAGTGGAAGGAGGAGAAGGAAGTCTGAACAGTGAAGGCAACTGAAGGTATTTCCTACTACGAAGCTAGGAAAAAGGTGAAGGAGTTGCATGCAACTCCCACGCCAAATAAGTCCTATGCTTCGGAGGTAATGTCTCGTCCTGTGATGTACTCTGTCAAGACGCAGACTGACCCTGTCCTCCCTCCTGCCACTCACAGTACATCTCCATCTCGACCTCCTGTCCGCTCCAACTCTCTCACTGACATTCCTAAGGTTTCAACTTACTCTCAGGCTGCTGCTGCCTCTCCATCAGTACGGCCTAAAGCGAAGCCTGACAAGCCTACTAAGAATAACATGACCACCCTCACGAAACAGTCACGTCCTCATGTCCTTCCGGTTCCTACTCCAGCGAGGGAGAGAAAGGTTAGCTCTTCCTCGGGGGAGGCTGGGAACCTAGTTTTTGATTAAAATATGGAGGTTTCCATCAACAAGCACTGGGATAGGTCCCCCGGTAGTCACTTGCCTTCTGGCGGGCGACAAAAAAGACGAAGTACACTGGCCCCCAACGAAAATCTTAAACCGCCGCATTCACTCTAAGACAGTGGAATTGTAGAGGTGTCGGGAATAAGTTACCAAATATAGCAATCTTGCTTTCACTACACAGGCCAGACGTTGTTTGTTTACAGGAGACGCGCCTGGAGGATCATCCTGATCCTCCACAATTCAAACACTACCACTCGTATAGAAGATATGAAGGTCACGGAGTTGCTATTTACACACACAAATCACACCCACAAATGGAAGTGATTCTAAATTCTGCTCTGGAAGCTGTCGCGTGCAGAGTAAAATTTAATAACACGTATCTGTCTATTTGCTCTCTGTACCGTCCTCCACATGGCCTCATTGATAGTGATGCTTTAAATTCACTATTTGAACATCTTCCTAACAATAAGTTAGTGTTGGGCGATTTTAACGCCCATCACTATCAATGGGGTAGCTTGAGGATTGATGGTCATGGGGAGCAAGTAGCCGACCTAATACTACAGTCCAACCTCTGTCCTCTGAACGATGGTAGAGCGACTCGTGTAGATGATCGTACTGGTAACTTTTCGGCCATTGACTTATCTTTATCCTCCCCTGGTATACATCAAGATTTCTCATGGGACCCTTACGACGACTCCTTGGGAAGTGACCATTTACCCATCTGTCTCTCTTATACATGCGACATCATTTCGGACCCTCCACCTCCAAAATTTAACTATAAGAAAGCAGATTGGGGATCCTCACATTGGTGGACGCCGGATTGCCGACAAGCATTAAGAAAACGCAATAGGAGATACAGGATTTTTGATAGTCAGCCCACTCAGAAAAATTTTATTGCATAGAAACAGGCATGGGCTGAGGCAAGGAGAATAATAAGAAGGGCCAAACGTGACTTCTGGCGGTCCTTTGTGTCCATGGTGACTCGTACAACACCATTACGTAAAGTCTGGTCCACTGTAAGAATATTAAATAATAAAGGCCCGTATTTCCCTGTCACCACCCTGCAGGTTAATAATAACATCTATGATGAGCCCGTGGACGTTGCTAACATCCTCACCAGGAGTTTTTCTCATGTAAGTAGCTCAGCCAATCATGACCCGTGTTTTCAACATCATAAACACACGGCTAAGCTACAGATATTAGACTTTGCCATAGAAGACGTAGACTCCCCATACAACCAAGAGTTTACGCTAGATGAACTGCTCCTTGCCCTTAAATCCTGTAAAGACACCAGCCCTGGACCAGACACCATCACGTACGGTATGATCCACCATCTTAATCAGGATAATATGATTAAGTTGTTAGCATTGTACAATGAGATTTGGGCGTCTCGAACGTTCCCAAACTCATGGCACTTTGCGCATGTCATACCGATACCCAATGAGGCTGGTCGTCTTATGAATCTCACTTCATTTCGTCCTATTGGTTGACTTCTTGTCTATGTAAGGTTATGGAACGTATGGTAAACAATAGGCTTCTTTTTGTTTTAGAGTCGAAGAATTTGTTAAATGACCAACAATGTGGCTTCCGTAAATACAGAATTTCACTAGATCATTTAATGAATTTGGAGCATTGTATTGCAGAGGCATTTGCCAATAAAGAATTAATGATAGGGGTGTTCTTGGACATCCATAAAGCCTATGACATGACATGGCGACACGGTATACTAATGAAGCTCTATGCTTATGGTTTAAGAGGAAATTTGCCTATTTTTATTTCAAATTTCTTAAGGACACAACTTTCTCTGTCAAATTGCCCCGTAACGTAACATAGGATATATTTATCCAGGAAAATGGGGTGCCACAGGGCAGTGTGCTTAGTCCTACTTTATATAGTATTATGATCAATGATATTCTGTCATCAGCCCCCATCCCGAGGAATCTTAAATACTCGCTCTATGCTGACGATTGTGAAATATGGCACTCTTCCCATAATGCACAATTTTCGGCTGGGTGGATTCAAGCAGCCCTTGACTCCGTCCACCAATGGGCCTTGCAGTGGGGATTTAAGTTTTCCATCCGTAAGTGTGCCGCTGTAGTCTTCACTAATTGTAATGTACCTAATTTGTGCTTAACTTTGGATAATCAGGCAGTACCTTTTCAAATTTCTGTAAAGGTTTTAGGAATACAATTTGATCATAGAATGAATTTTAAACTTCACATTAATACTTTGCTTGCTCGTTGTGATAAACCGTTAAATGTCCAAGTACCTAGCAGGTACTACCTGGGGTGCCAACAGAAAATCTTTATTAATGGTGTATAAGTCCCTTATTCGATCGAAGCTAGACTATGGCTCACAGGTGTATGGCTCGGCATCCGATGCCACGCTGAAAGGATTGGATGTGCTACAGAATAAATGTTTGCGAATGTGTCTTGGAGCCGTCCGTTGTACCTGTGTAGCTCATATGGAAGTGGAGGCGAATGTGCCTCCCCTCCATATTCGCCTTGACCACCTGGCTTGGTCCTATGGACTTTGAACATTTAGGAAAAGTAGTATTGGCAATGTGGCCTGTACCCCCCTGCGTCAATACCACCACCTTCTGCGGGGGGTGCGTCAGCCACTTGCCGTTCGCCTCCACTTGCTGACTCAGGACCTTGGTGTGGACCCCAGTGACTGTGACAAGTTGATGTTAAAAAATATAGTGCCTTGGGAGCCATCTGGCTTTACTGTTGATGTTACATGGCTCCCAGCACCAAAGGCCAAGGCGCCGGAGGCGGAGGTCCACCACTTGTTTCGTAACATCATCATTCGTCACTTGGGGTCCCATCAATTGTACACCGACGGCTCCAAGCCGAGAGAATGTGTGGGTGCAAGTGTGTGGTCGACTGAATGTGCCCTCAGGTATCGGTTGCCGACTCATACATCTGTGTTTACCTCTGAACTTTTTGCTATTGACAAAGCCATAGACTATGCTCTCAATTCTGGGCATGACTCATTTGTCATATTTCCAGATTGAAAATCAGCCCTTCAGGCAATTGCATCTTGTACTACGGACTCGCACAAGATCCAGGGCCGCATCATTAATAAGTTGCATTCATGCAACAAGTCATTCACACTGATCTGGGTGCCTGGTCATTGTCGTATCTACGGCAATGAGCAGTCTGACTTACTTGCAAAGTCGGCTGTAGAGCTCGAGGAGACTTGGGACGTTCCTCGTGATCTACGGTCGAGTCTCTCTCTCGGAAAGAAATCAATAAATCTTCTGTGGCAAGGTCAGTGGACCAGACTTAATATTCCAACTTGTAAACAGTACCTGGGCGACTGGGACACTGCCAACCGTCCCAGTCGTCTAGAGGAAAAAGTGTTGGCACGGTTGCGGCTTAATGCCACTATATTAACGCACATGAAACCTTATATGGAAAGACAATTCCCACCGCACTGTGACATCTGTAATGCAGTGTTATCTATCAGTCATATCGTCCTGCGCTGTCGGCGATTTATTCGTGAACGTGCTTCACTTATAAATTACTGCGGCACAGCAGACGTCCCCTTCACCTTTTCCACCATCTAGGGTGATGGGGACATTGTTATGACTGATAAATTGATGGCTTTAATGAGAGAGACCTGACTGATCAGAGTGATGTGCCTTTTTTACTGTATGGTTATGGTTTTTATCAACTGTAAATATGTATATATTGTACTGTTAATTAGGGTTGACAGTTGACGTATTTGAAATAGTTCCTCCACCCACTGATCTATTTCTAATATTGATGTCCCCTACATTAAACCCCGTTCCTCGACTAACAGTCATCAGCTGATGAGTGCAAGTGTGCAATATAGAAAGGTATTGGGTACTTGCAGTCGATGGTGGTCTGCTGGGCGAGGTTCTTCACTATTAGTACAAATTATGTAAATACATTATACTATCTTGCTTAAGTTATTCTAATTAGGGCCGACAGCTGACGTATATGGAAATTTTCCTGACTCGTCTGGTTCCCTTTCATATATTGATGTCCCCTATATTAGGTTGTGCCTCGACTGACAGTCACCAGGTGATGAGTGCAGGTATGTAATGTAGAAAGGCATTTCATATCTGCAGTCGATGGTGTTCTCTTGGTCGAGGCTTTTTTACCATTAGTGTAGGTCTAGTTATTTGTCTCTTAGGATTTAGTATAGGTTAGCGATTTGTCTGTTAGGTGATTAGTTTTAGGGTCTTTAGATTAGGCATTTTAGTTTATAAGTAATATAAGGTTAAAAATAAAAAGATAAAAAAAAATAATATAAAAATACAAAAAAATAATAAAAAAAAAATTATTATATATATATATATATATATATATATATATATATATATATATATATATATATATATATATATATATATATATATATATGTACGTGTGCATGAAAGTGTGTATGTTCATATGCATGGATGTTCTTACCTAATTGTTCTTATCTAATTGTATCTTTACAGGAATGAGTCAAGCTCGTCCTGTCCCGTGTCTTAAACCATATTTATCGTACATATCCTTAAATTTGTGAATTGGTTTGGCACACACTATTTCATTTGGTAGTGCATTCCATTGATCAATTGCTCTGTTTGGGAAACTGAATTTCCTTAAGTGTTTATCACCTCTCTTCTTATGCAGTTTTTTGCAGTGTCCTCTTGCTGATGCTTCTCCATATGTTAAGTAATCATCTATGTCTATTTTCTCCTTTCCTGATATTCATTTATATAGCATTATCATGTCACCTCTTTTCCTTCTATCCTGTAGTGTTGGTAGATTCAGTTTATTTAGTCTTTCTTCGTAGCTTAGGTCCCTTAAGCTTGGTATCCATCTTGTAGCGGCCCTTTGAACTTTTTCAATCTTGTCTATATGCTTTTTGAGATGAGGACTCCAGACTACTGATGCATATGTGTGTATGTATGTATGTATGTATATATATATGTTCGTATATATATGTATATATGTATCAGTGTATATACATATATATATATTTTTGCCTTAATGACCAGGGGCTCCGGCCCCAATGGTCGATAGGCAAAAAAAAAAAAAAGAAAAAAAAAAGAAAAAGAAAAGTCAGACTAGCCAATCACGAACATGGAACTGTGGTAGAGCTCTTATAATGTTTCACATATTTCACTTAATCTTCGGACAAAACCGGGAGCCTAAATTTGTTTTTGAGTGTACACTACCATGGCAGGCAGGAAACTAGTCTTGGCACGCACGCACCTCCGAGGAGCCTAAGTCACTCACTGGGCACCATAGGAAATGGTAGCAAAATCTCAGTAGTGTTCCATAGGCACAGCTGTCTTTGCAACTGCAGTTAAATTAGCACGATTCTGCAGTTACATAATCTACTTCATTATCTTAGTACGTTTCACATTCATCACCTTTTAGCTCTCTCCAAATCCAGGAGCCAACGTACAGCCTGTTTTCCTTCCCTAAACATTTATGGGCAAAACATAGAGAAGAAGTGGTCTACACACTCCCATTCTTTTGTAAAACCTAATTATTCCTTGCTGGCCATTCTGTGTGTGTGTGTGTGTGTGTGTGTGTGTGTGTGTGTGTGTGTGTGTGTGTGTGTTAATAACCATCCTACAGTACATTTTCTAGTGTGCACGAGGAGGAAAAACGCTTTCATGTTAAGCATCACTCCTCTTTTCCCTTTCCCATTCGGTAAGCGAATTATAACACACAGCTTTCAATCTTTTGGAACTTACAATTCCCATAGGCCTGTTACTATTTTCCCAGATTTATTCAATCTCTTTTCCATATATGAGAACAATTCGTCACACAATCCATCACTGATGCTCTAAACTTGTCTATCAGAAAGTTGGGATGATTTTTTTTTATACTCTACATTTATTGACAATAGCATACCTGAATGCCTAAACAAAGCACAAAGACAAAGTGTAATGGAGATACTGATGTGAACAGGGAAAGTTAGGGAGGCTGAAATGCAAATGAAAGGTGAATGAGAGTCAGGAAGGAGAGAGGGAACTGATCGGAAGAGGAAATGAATGAACCAAACGTTAAAAAGTAGTGAAAGGTATAAAGGAAGGGCTGATAGCGAGGGGAACCGGGAAGTGAAATGAAAGGGGAAAGCACATCTCTCGTTGGCTTTCTGAGAGAGAGAGAGAGAGAGACAGAGAGAGGGGGGATTGAAATACATATTTGTATGTTCACACACACACACACACACACACACACACACACACACACACACACACACACACATATATATATATATATATATATATATATATATATATATATATATATATATATATATATATATATATATATACTGAACCAGGGTGACCCAAGGATGATTTTCGGGGGGTCAAAATTCAGATCAGGGTCATTAGAGTTCATCGAAAGTGTTCGCCATTTTCGTCCTGGCAGCTCCGGGTACCTTTGCATGCCATGTTTTGACATGGAGACTCGCATGACCTCCAACTCGGACATAGGCTGTGTGAGGTTGACCTCCGAGGTCATTTGATGCAACCCTTTAATTCATGCTTGAATGACTGGATCCAGCAGCCCATTTTTTGGCATGGAGAATCACATGACCCCCAGTTTCAACATAGGCTATGTGAGGTTGACTTCTGAGGTCATTTGAGGTCACCAGTCAGAGGTCATTTGAGGTCACCGGTAATATGAAACAGGTGCGCGCAGCCCATTTTTTGGCATGGAGAATCACATGACCCCCAGTTTCAACATAGGCTATGTGGGGTTGACTTCCGAGGTCATTTGAGGTCACCAGTCAGAGGTCATTTGAGGTCACCGGTAATATGAAACAGGTGAGCACAAATACTGCGCGATAGCCTGCGAAAGCTGAAATAAAAAGTTCTTGGATTTTTTGTTATCCCTCTTCAAAAGCACAAGTGGTCTCCAGCCTGTCTGGTGTGGAAAGAGGGGTTGAACTAGAAGAAATGGGCTTAGAGTGTTTGCCTTTTTGGCCCGGGCAACGGTGGGTACCCTTGCTAGTGTGTGTGTGTGTGTGTGTGTGTATATATATATATATATATATATATATATATATATATATATATATATATAGGACGAAAATGCTGCCAAGTGTTGTCAACTATTTTGTTTCAACTTGTGAAAGTACATAGGCTTAAGTCTAGATATATTACAAAGGCATAGTTGACACAAGAAATCTTAATTATATCCATATTATCCCAATTCAACAAAGATCATGTGCATAATACATCATAACATAACCCCATAAGTGTACATTCAAAATAATTATAACAAAATGTAAGTCTACTTCAATTCCCCACAGCCAAATCCACAGCACACTGGCACAAGTCTCCAATAAAATAATACCAAATCTAGGTAGTACCTCACAACCCCATAACATATTGGTAAACCTCAAGTAAATACAACACCAAATCTAGGTAGTACCTTACAACTTAACCCCATAACATACTGGCACAACTCAAGTAAATACAACAGCAAATCTTACAACTTAACCCCGTAACAGATTGGCACAACTGGAATGTGGTTCACTTCACAATTATTAATAATAGAATAATTATGATACGCATACTTCATTGGCTTCGTTGCATTCTTGTCCAGCGTAGCCGTGATTGGTAGTTCTACCTTGTCTCACTCGGTCAAACTTATCCACACACTGTAAGTTCCTCTGAAGTCTAAAGCTGGGACACCAAAATCAGTTCAATGCTCCAGTGTATGAACACAATAATCCAAGGCAGGAAAGTGGCAGGTGCGAAGGCTGCAGCATAAACTCACGTCACCTACATGTTAGCAAAACAGTAGTGTCAGCTACTACAAGAGCATAGTGAATACATGAATGTCAGATGCACAAGTCTGCCAACAAATGTCATATTAATGATACAATATATATAGTTCCTGACCATCCCCCTTTGCTGAACTTTTTCAGTGTCTCAGTTACACACAGAGTAGGCCAGCATGCTCTCCAGTACAAATTTCTCTATCTATCTTCACCAAACTACATGCACAGTACACACTACACTTCCTATTCAAAATTCACCAAAATGGCGTATATTCACCCAGCCTCGGAGTCCCCAGGGGGGGGGGGACCATAAATGCCCCCGCCATCTGCCCCTCTCCCGGTGACGACTCGAGGTGCCTGGAACCACTGTCTGACTCTCTTCTTCTTCATTTCTGCAACATTCGCGGCCTTTCATCTAACTTTCGCTCTGTTGAGCACCACCTCTCCTCCTCTAAACCTCACCTTCTTTTTCTAACGGAGACTCAGCTGTCTGAGGCAACTGACAGCAAACCCTTTTCTGTATCCTCCTACTTTCTCTATACTCATTTCAAAGCCAAAGGTGGCTGTTGTGTATACATACGCAACGACTTATCTTGCTCTCGTGTTCCTGAACTTGATTCTTCTGAATTCTCCACTCTCTGGCTTCGGCTTTCCTGTCATTCTCTGACTAAATATATCTGTGCTGTTTACTTATCCCCTAATTCTACTGACTATCAAAAATTCATCGACTATCTTACTTCTACGATGGAACACATTCTGTCCATTTCTCCTTTCTCTGAAATCTCCATTCTTGGAGATTTCAATGTTCACCACCACCTTTGGCTCTCCTCTCCTTTCACGGATCCACCTGGTGAACAAGCCTACATCTTTTCTATCCTTAATGACCTAGAGCAGCTTGTACAGCACCCTACCCGTATCCCTGACCGCCTTGGAGAGAGCTCCAACATACTTGACCTCTTCCTCACAACTAATCCTTCTGCTTACTCTGTTAATCTTTTCTCTCCGTTGGGCTTCTCCGATCACAACCTTATTACCTTAACCTGTCCTATCGCTCCAGTACGGCCTGCGGACCCTCCAGGGAAACGTCATCTCTGGCATTTTGGAGCTGCGGACTGGGAGGCCCTCAGGCAGTACTTCTTTGATTTTCCCTGGAATGATTATTGCTTCCATGGTCGTGAGCCATCTAAGTGTGCCTTGCGCATTACGGAGGTTATTCTCTCGGGCATGGAAGCATACATTCCTTTCTCATATCCTTTGACTAACGCAAGAAAGCCTTGGTTTAATCACGCTTGTTCTAATGCTGTCCGCAACAAGGAGAAGGCCTACAAAAGGTACCGGAGCCAACCCACCCCTGAATCACATAATCTTTACGTTTCTGCCCGGAATCGTGCTAAGTCTGTTCTTCGCTCTACTAAAAATAATTTCATCCATACTAAATGCTCTCAACTCTCCAACTCGAATTCTTCCCGCTCCTTCTGGCACCTTGCCAAAAATCTTTCTAACAACTTTACCTCATCATCCTTCCCTCCTCTTTTCTACTCTGATGGTTCTGTAGCTATTTCTTCTACTGATAAAGCAGATCTCTTCGCACAGACTTTCTCCTCCAATTCCACCTTAGACGATTCCGGTGCTGTTCCTCCATCACTTCCCCCCTCTGACTTCCTCATGGCTGACATTAAAATTTCTTCAGTTGATGTATTTTCTGCCATTACTGGCCTCAGTACTAACAAGGCATATGGGCCTGATGGGGTCCCTCCTGTTGTTCTTAAAAACTGTGCTTCTGTGCTTACACCCTGCCTAGGCAAACTATTTCGCCTTTGTCTGTCAACTTGTACCTTTCCTTCTTGCTGGAAGTTTGCTCTCATTCAGCCAGTCCCAAAGAAGGGTGACCACTCCCAACCCTCCAACTATCGTCCAATTGCTTTAACGTCCTGTATTTCAAAAGTTTTCGAGTCAATTCTTAATAAAAAAATTTTAAGGCATCTTTCCCATCACAACCTTCTTTCCGATCGTCAGTATGGGTTCCGTCAGGGACGCTCCACTGGCGATCTTCTCACCTACCTTTCAGACTCCTGGTCATCCTCCTTTCGGGACTTTGGCGAAAGCTTTGCCATTGCACTTGACATCTCAAAGGCTTTCGATCGAGTCTGGCATAAATCTTTAATTTCCAAACTGCCCTCCTACGGTTTCTATCCTTCTATCTGTGCCTTCATCGCTAGCTTCCTTTCTGGTCGTTCTATAGCCGCTGTCGTAGACGGCCATCGTTCTTCTCCTAGATCTATCAACAGTGGTGTTCCTCAGGGCTCTGTCCTATCACCAACTCTCTTCCTTTTATTCATCAGTGATCTTCTAAGCTGTACATCTAACCCTATCCACTCATACGCTGATGACTCCACCCTTCACCTTTCCATTCGGTTCCTGCAACGCCCATCTCAACAGTTACTTCGAGAAACAAGGGATGAGGCTATGGCACACCTAATGTCTGACTTGGCTCATATCTCTGACTGGGGTAAAGATAATATGGTTGTCTTTAATGTATCTATGACTCAGTTCTTACACCTATCAACCCGACAAAATCTTCCACAGGTATACCCACTAATGTTTAATAATATTCAGATTAATCCTGCATCATCCTTGAACATGCTTGGGGTTTCATTTACTCGGGACTTATCTTGGAAAGATCATATTACATCTCTTGTAAAATCTGCTTCCAAGAGATTGGGTGTGCTAAGCCGACTCCGCTCTTTCTTTACCTCTGCACAATTGTTGACTCTATACAGGGGTTTTATCCGCCCCTGTGTGGAGTACAACTCTCATGTGTGGGGAAGCTCCCCACATACAGCTCTTCTCAATAGGGTGGAGTCAAAGGCTTTTCGTCTCATTAACTCTCCTCCTCTTACTGACTCCCTTCAACCTCTGTCTCTTCGCCGCACTGTTGCATCTTTATCTCTTTTCTATCGCTACTTTAATGGTCACTGCTCCTCTGAACTGTCTGCTTGCATTCCTCCACCTCTACGACGGGCGTGTAGCACCCGTCTGGCAGCAAACTCTCATCCCTTTTCTGTCCAACTCTAATGCAAGAGTTAACCGTTACTCCCAGTCTTTCATTTATGCAACAGGTCAGCTCTGGAACTGTCTCCCTCTGTCTGTATTTCCTCCTGCCTATGATCTCCAGTCTTTCAAACGTAGTGTGTCCAGGCATCTCAAAATGATCGGCTCTTGAATTTGACTCTCTATTGTATTTTGTTTTTCTCTTGGAGGGAACTGTTACTGCGGGCTTATGGCCTTTGGTTCCTTCTTCCTCGCAGAACATATATATATATATATATATATATATATATATATATATATATATATATATATATATATATATATCCACTGCAGGACCAATCTATCTCAACGGAAGTGGGGATAATACAGTCTATGTATCCCTACCAAGTGGCTTAAGCTGTATGGTAAAGATTGTATGTAGGGTGAGAAGTGCTTGTAAGTGTGATTGTAGTGTTGGAGTGGCTTTGGATGTGTGTGTAGTCTGTGAACCAAGTGTAATCAGCCCGTGCAAGTCGACTGGGTGCAAGCATACTTCATGGTATGCGACTGGTTCAACCACAGCACCCTTTATGTCCTCCAAAGCAGTACGTGGCCGGGTGAACACTCCCAAAGTTTATTACCCTGGCGGGGCGTGAACCCTCATTCTCCAGTGTGCGAAAACGCACATTTTACCACTGTACCACAGAGGCCCCATATATATATATATATATATATATATATATATATATACCATTGGAGCCCAGTGTCCCGGGTATTGGACAGAACTGGGATTTTTCAAGTCCTTAAAAAGTAGGGAACCCCCAAGTAGGGACCTATGAGCTTCGCGACTATGAGCTGATAGGTGGAGGGCGGTATGCTTAGTACCCTCCCGGTGCAATGCCTCGCCCAGCACCCCTGGGATCCAATGGGTTAATGACTGGCAAACCTATTAGTCTGTTTAACCCAGTGGAGCCCAATGTCCCGAGTATTGGACAGAACTGGGATTTTTCAGGGCCTTATGAAGTAGGGAATCCCCGGGTAGGGACCTATGAGCTTTGCGACTATGAGCTGATAGGCAAAGGGCGGGACGCTTAGTACCCTCCCTGTGCAATGCCTCGCCCAGCACCCCTGGGATCCAATGGGATATATATATATATATATATATATATATATATATATATATATATATATATATATATATATATATATATATACACACTATATGTCATCATCAGCCTTTGCTAGTCCACTGACGAAAAAAAGCGTCCCACAAGCTTCTCCACGAAAACCTTGACTTTTTTAATCAATGCCATGTTTTGCCTGCAAACATCTGTCTCATCTCTCCGCTTCCTGTCTGACCTTATTTTCCGTGGTTGTAATCTCATGGAATCCAGTCAGTCGCCCTCTTGCTCCATCTATTATACCTTATTCTTGCTACATTACCTGCTCACCTCCAAATATGTGTGGGTGTTGGGGGGGAAGAGGGGGTCAGTCCTAAGTATTAGAAGACTTTCCCTCAATTCCGAGTCACACCTCTTCCCCCTCTATCTCTCACTTCATTCCTACGCCTCCTCTCTCTCTCTCTCTCTCTCTCTCTCTCTATTTATGTATATATATATATATATATATATATATATATATATATATATATATATACACACACACACACACACACATATATATATATATATATATATATATATATATATATATATATATATTGTCAGACGCCTCAATCCCGTTTGGGGTGGCCACAAACAAATCGCCTCCAAGTCGCCCTGTGCCCCGCCATTTCACTCCCCTGCTCCCAACTCACACCCCCTCTCTCATATACCTCTCCACCCCATCTCTCCATCTCATCCTCGGCCTCCTCCTCCCTCTTTCCCCCTCCACCTCACTCACATACACTCTCCTCGTCAATCTTTGACCCTCCATCCTCTCCACATGGCCAAACCACCTCAGTGTGTTCCTCATAACGCTTCCTATCACATCCACATCAACACCACAACGCTCCTTTATATCCTCATTCGTCAGCCTGTCTCTCCATGTGACTCCACAGGCTCCTCTTAAATAACTCATTTCCACGTCTCTCACTCTTGACTTGTGTCCTTCCAACAACGTCCAAGCTTCACTTCCGTACGTTAGAGTTGGTATCACAATACTGTCATGTAGTAACTTTTTCACTTCCATGCTCACTTCCCTGTTTCTTATCACTGCTTTCAAGGAACCAGCAACCTTTCTTCCCTGCTGTACCCTTTCAAGCACTTCACCCTCCAAACCTCCATCCTTACTCATCACACTACCCAAGTACTTAAACGTACTCACATTTTCCAATTCCTCGCCATCCAACCTCGCTGTACATTCACTGACTTCACCTCTCTCAAAGACCATCACTTTACTCTTCACTACATTCACCTTTAGATTCCGTTTCTTACACACTCTCTCAAACTCATCCACCAAGCCTTGCAGCTCCCCTTCGTCTTCACTCAACAACACGGTATCATCTGCAAACAACAGTACAGGGAGTTTCCAAACACTATCCTCTCTCACCAGGGCTACTCCAACATCCACTACCCTACCTTGTACCTCTTTTATTACCCCATCCATGTACAGATTGAACAACCATGGAGACATGACACATCCCTGTTTCAACCCAACTTTCAAAGAGAAAAATTCACTTAGTTCACCATGCACACGCACTGCAGCCTTCGCACCATCGTACATACTCTTCACAGCATTCAACAACTTCCCATCTATTCCATATATTCTTAACACTTTCCACAATCCTAGTCTATCCACCCTGTCATATGCTTTCTCCAAATCCATGAAAGCCGCATACAACTTCTTTCCCTTCTCTAGAAACTTTTCCACTAAAGCTCTGAGAATGAATATCTGATCTACACAACCTCTTCCCTTCCTAAAGCCTCCCTGTTCTTCTCCAACTAATTTCTCTGTTCTTTCTCTAACTCTGTCAATAAGTATCCTACCATACACTTTTCCTATTATACTAAGAAGACAAATGCCCCTATGATTACCACACACTTCTTTTTCCCCTTTTCCTTTGTACAAGGGAATAATTATACCTGACTTCCAATCCTCCGGGACTCTACCTTCCTCCCAGGCCAATCTGCACATCTTCCACATTCATTCTACTACTATCTCTCCCCCATGCTTCAGCATTTCACCACACACTCCATCAATTCCTGGGGCTTTCCCTGATTTAACTTTCTTCATTGCTTCCACAACTTCTATCCTACTGATTTCTTCCTGTCTTCTCACCTTCCCTCCTTCTTCCAGCCATTCCCCAGCCACTTATACTCGCATTACTTCCATCCTCCACGTTCAACAATTCCTTAAAGTGTTCTCTCCATCTGCTCACTTTATATATATATATATATATATATATATATATATATATATACATATATATATATATACACACACACACACATTTTGTCTGTTCAGAAAATATCCGACCTTAGGTTCTAAAAAAGTAAATAGCTCTCTTTTTGAGTTAGGAAACTGATCTCCCTCAAAATAGGCACCTTC
Organism: Coenobita brevimanus; assembly: GCF_032717465.1. Taxonomy (NCBI): domain Eukaryota; kingdom Metazoa; phylum Arthropoda; class Malacostraca; order Decapoda; family Coenobitidae; genus Coenobita; species Coenobita brevimanus. The sequence goes on along the minus strand of NC_136959.1, from coordinate 35,945,367 downwards.
TGACTTGACATACGTACCTCAGCGGTCTTTGCAATACCTGAAACATTATTCAAAGTCGATTCCGGTATCTCTATTCGTCTACTTATTGCCAGACGGCCTAATCCTGTAAGGGGTGGCCACAAACAAATCGCCTGCATGTCGCCCTGTCCCCCGGCATTTCACTGTCCTGTTCCCGGCTCACACCCCCCTCTCTCATATACCTTTCCACTCCATCCTTCCATCTCGTATTTGGCCTCCCCCCGTCTCTCTCCCCTTCCGCTTCACTCATATACACTCTCCTCATCAGCCTTTCACTCTCCATCCTTTCCACATGGCCAAACCACCTCAGTGTGTTTCTCGTAACTCTTCCTATCACATTCACATTCACACCGCAGTGCTCCTTCACTTCCTCATTTGTCATTCTGTCTCAGTGTGACGCCACATGCTTCTTTCAAATAACTCATTACCAGTGCCCTCACTCTTGACTTCTGTCCCTCCAACAAGGTCCAAGCTTCACTTTCATACGTTATAGTTGGTATCACATTACTGTCATGTAGTAACTTTTTCAATTTCATGCTCACTTCCCTGTTTCTTATCACTGTTTTCAGGGAACCAGCAACCTCTCTTCCTTGCTGTACCCTTTCAATCACTTCACCCTCTAAACTTCCACCCTTACTCTCATCACACTATCCAACTACTGAATTTCACTCACGTTTTCCATTTCCTCCTCATTGAACATCACTGTATATTCACTGACTTCACTTCTCTCGAAGACCATAGCTTTACTCTTCCCTACAATCACCTTTGGATTCCTTTTCTTACACACTCTCCTAGATTCATCCTCCAAGCCTTGCAGCTCCCCTTTGTCTTCGCTTAACAACTCAGTATCATTTGCAAACTACGGTACAGGGAGTTTCCAAACACTGCCCTCTCTCATTAGGGCCGTTCCAACATCCACTGACTTACCCTGTATCTCTTTTATAATCCCATCCAAATACAGATTGAATAACCATGGATACTTGACACATCTCTATTTCAATCTAACCTTCAAAAAGAAAAAGTCACTCAGTTCACTATCCACATGCATTGCAGCCGTAGCACCCTCACACATACTCTTCATGGCATTCAACAACTTCCCATCTTTTCCATATATACTTAATACTTTCCACAATCCTTGTCTATCCACCCAGTCAAATGCTTTCTCCAAATCTATGAAGGCTGCATTCAACTTCTTTCCCTACTCTAGAAACTTTTGCACTAAAGATCTAGGAACGAATATCTAATCTACACAGCCTCTTCTCTTCCTAAAACCTCGCTGTTCTTCTCCAACTAATTCATCTGTTATTTCCCTAACTCTGTCAATAAGTATCCTACCATATGTTTTTCCTATTACACTAAGAAAAGAAATGCCCATATGATTACCACATACTTTTCTTCCCCTTTTCCTTTGTACAGGGGAATAATTATACCTGACTTCTAATCCTCAGGGACTCTACCTTCCTCCCAGACCAATCTGCACATCTTCCACATCCATTCAAGTACTATCTCTCCTCCATGCTTCAGCATTTCACCATACACTCCATCAATTCCTGGGGCTTTCCCCATTTTAAATTTCTTCATTGCTTCCACAACTTCCATCCTACTGATTTCTTCCTCTCTTCTCACATCCCTCCGTCTCCCAACCATTTCTCAGCCAGTTACACTCACATTACTTTCATTTTCTATGTTTAGCAATTCCTTAAAGTGTTCTCTCCATCTGCTCACTTTTTCTCCCTTCTCCACTAGTAATCTACCATTTTTATCTTTCACTCCCCAACTAACTTCTTTGGCACCCTGTCTAACTCTCTTTACCTCTTTCCAGAACATTTTCTTACATTCCCTCCACTTTACACTCAAATTCCTTCCAAATTCCTCATCCAGTCTCTTCTAACACTTTCTGACTAATCTTTTCACCTCTCTCTTCCTCTCTACATATAACTCTCTCTTCCATCTCTCAACTTCTTCAACGCCCCTGTTTCTCATCCACTCACTATATGCTATCTTCTTTTGTGCCACAGCCAGTCTCACCTCTTCTTTCCACAATGCTGTTTCTTGCACCCCCTTTCCTTTTCTGTTCACCCTACACACCATCTTATATGTTACACACATTTCTTCTGTGATTATCTTGCACACTCTGTCCACGTCCCCCATCTGTTCCAATCCATATTTACCCAGTCGCTCCTCCACTTCCCTCTTACAGTATATTCTGCCTTTTCTCCATCCTCTTGTAACCTTTACACCCTCCTTGTATGATCTACTTCCCCGTATCCTTCCTTCTTCTATTTCTTCATTTCATTTGGACCCTGATTCTGACCACCACCAAGTGGTGGTCAAAAAGCCCACTCCCCCAGCCTCTATATACTTTTGCATCCATTACACACCTCATCCTGTCATCCACACACACATAGTCAGTCATTACCTTCTGCTCATTCAGTTCATCATCCACCCTTCTCATCATTAGCCATGTATCCCTATAAATCATTTTGTGCCTGAAGAGGGTATTGGCTATCACCACCCCCTCCTGGCACAAATGTCCACTAAAGCACTGCCATTCTCATCCATCTCTGTAGGCATATCCCACTCACCAAACACTCCATCCATCTTCACATTCCCTACTTTTCCATTCATATCTCCAATAAAAAACACTCTCTCATTCCTTTCAAACTTTTCCATTCATGCTCCCACATTTGTCCAGAACTCTAATCTCACTCTGCTTGCACGATCTTGCGTCGGTGCATACATGCACAGAAGCACCCACATTGTAGTCCACCTTTCAATCTTACCCACACAATCCTTGAGCCAACTGATCCACACTCTCTTATATTCTCCTTCCATCTGTTACTCATAACAATACACACTCCTACTTTTGTCTTCTCATGCTCACCTGCTCCTGCACATATACCTCGTCCATACTCCCATTCTTTGACATTATCACCTACCACTTAGTTTCAGTTATACCACGTATATCCAGTTTTGCACCCTGAAGCACCTGGATGATCTTTCTTTCACCTCATATCATTTGCACCCTTTACATTCCATGTAGCTATCCGTACTATGTCCTTTGTTCGGTCCATGGTCGTCACCCTTTGGTCAGTCCTGGTCAGAGTCTTCTTGTTCATATTTTTAGTTAGTTGAGGGAGGGGCACTAACCCTCCACCAACCCACTTGTTGTCACATAGGGAACACGTGTTGGTTGGTTATAAGGTTACCTTCCAGCACTGTAAGTGATTTCATCGTTTACAGGAAATCATTTGGCTTGCTACTCATTGTAGAGCTACCTAAAAACAGATTGCCAGTACACTAAGTGGGTAGATGGTGGGATGAATGTGAAGAACTACTTGCAGGTATCTCTTGCAGGTAATTCATAGCATTCGTCATGATCGCTTCTCTCGTCTCAAATCAGGAACCCCTCAGCAGAGTTTTGAGCTTGGGGAATAACCAAAAGTCACACAGAGCCATGTTTGGTGAGCAGGGAACCTGCCGGGCCTGGGGGCTGTTGTGCTTGGCCAAGAGTTCTTGAATCAATCGAGAAGAGTGGGCAGGGGTTTTGTCATGGTGCGGCTTTCAACTTGCCACTTTACAAAGGTCTGGTTTATTCTGCCGCACTGCAACACGAAGATGACTGACAATGTCACAACAGTAATGTTTGTTGACAGTTTGACCTTCTGGTGCGTATTCATGATGCACAACATCACTGTAGTTGAAAAAAAAAAAAAAATGTCAGCATGCAAGTGCATCTCACCTTGCTGGTGACCTTTCGTGCTTTTTTTGGCTAAGGCAACCCTGGATGCTTTCTCTGGGATGACTTTCCTTTTGTTTCTGCATCATACCCTTACACCCAAGTCTCAGCTCCAGTGATAACAGCCTTCAGAAAGTCAGGATTGTGATTTGCAAATTCCATGTCTTGAGCAACGTTCATCCAAGAGAAGACATCATGACATCTCCAACGAAGCACCTGCAGGAGTTACCGAAAACCATCTTTGATTTTTTTTTTAGGCAGTGGAAAGAACGCTGGGCTATGTGTGTCATCAGAAGAGTCCTACTTTGAGGAGGATTAGTGTTCTACAGTAGCTCAGCAGGTTAGCTATTTATTATTTAGAGTCTAGGTACTTCCATATATATATATATATATATATATATATATATATATATATATATATGTAAATGGCAGGGAACAGGGCGACTTGGAGGCGATTTGTTTGTGGCCACCCCAAACGGGATTGAGGCGTCTGGCAATAGATAGAATAGATAGATAGATATATAATATATATATATATAAATATATATACATATATATATATATATATATATATATATATATATATATATATATATATATAACATCTAACCCACTCATTCATGACGTGGCATAAAAGGAAAATAACTTTTCTGAAACTTATTTTGAACAATTTCAACGGCGAACCATCCATATTCGGGCACCAGTTGTCTGCGCACAGTTCGAATGATTTGTGAGTTTATTAACAGACAAACAAACAAGGGCTAAAACATAACCTCCTTGGTGGAGGTAATGAGCAAGTGAGAAAGAGAGGTATGGAAGCTGACGATACTGCGGAACTGACAGATGACTGTGCTAGTTGAGTGAATATTTTAAGGAGGAATGCATGACACGGGTTTGGTATCACATTTTTAGCTTGAGAGTCATTGAACTGTCTCTGTTTGATAGGTAATGATAAAGATATTCATGAAAAGTTTTATCTACGAGGTGGAGCTGGGATTTCAGGGACCTGAATGATGAATGAATAGGTGGGTGAAAAATTGTTGATTAGTTCTCCCAATGTTAAATTTGCTCCTTGTTCTTGATTTCTGAACCCAACCTCATCCCCATCAGAAAGGTGGGAAAAAGATAGGGAATGATGATGATTATGAAAAATTCCTATAAATGTTTGCTACAGCCCAGAAATATTTCAGTTAACCCTCCCAGGCATGTTGACGCAAATCGTGTTCTTTGGGGTTTGGCACATAAACGCATGTTGACGCAAATCGTGTGAAAAGGCAGAAAAAGTGCCGTCGAAAGAAAAGTTTTCAGCTGATTTGTGTCAAATTTAGACCCTTTCTAGTGGGTGCATCCTTCTTCCAAGGTAATGATTTGGCAATGCTGTACACCCTCCCAGGAGGCTGCCCATAGCAAGAAACCTAAGTCAATCACAAGGAGCCAGTCTGTGTGGCTGCGTCTCGTGTGCTCTCCCTTTAAATCACCCTAATTCTCCTCTTCCTGCCTGAGTCGAAGTCTCAGTGGACTAAGGGTGATAATATATTTTTTCTGACCATAGTTTGAAGTGATTTTGTCGATGGAACATAGATGTATATCTTGAGAAGAAGTGGTGTCTGTTATCAGTCTTTAGGCTTAGGGGCAAGACACATGTTCACTGTAGTGGAGTTTCACCACTCCACCTACCCTGGGACCTATGCTATGACTTCACATACATACATAGAAAAGCCAATGCCTAAACTGTTTAGTGTGTGAGAGCTATAGTGACTTGCATTGTGATATTTTGGAACTAGCATTCATTATGTACGCCATAGGCATAGTGTGGAATGGGGCAGGCATCACCTGTATGTCGTAGTTGGGAAGGGATTATTACAGATGTTTAGGGATGGTTATTGTGATTGTGATACTGTATATGCGTATGAATTTGTGTGAAATATAAGGCCAACATGCTGCAAGTGTTCATGAAGGAGTGTGGTGTGCCAACATAGCGGTGCGTCGTAAATCTCGAGATGAAAGTGCTGCATCACGGTCACATTGTACCATAGTAAGGAACTTAAATAATTGCGGAGGTAGGGTTGGAATCATTGTGGTAGTCATGTATTTGGGTAAGTGTAAAGTGTATGAAACTGAGCTGCGAGTGTCTGTGAAGGGATAATTTTAGGGTGCAGGGCATAGGTTAGAGATACCTTAGCGGCAGGTGTGCAGGTGATGTAAGGACTCCGGGCAATGATGGAGGTCATTAAACAGGTACTGTAACATGCTAAGACATTTAGTGAGAAGATATACTTTATGTACTATGAACATGAAATGTGCTACGAGTGTCCGTGAAGGAATTCTGTGGGTACGTAGCATAGGTTAGCGATCCCTTAGCAGCAGGTGTGTGGGGATGTCAGGACACCGGGCAACTACGTGCATCATTGAACAGGTACTGTAACTTGCTAAGACATTTAGTGAGACGGTATACTTTATGTACAATGAATGTGAAATGTGCCGCGAGTGTCCATGAAGGAATTCTGTGGGTGCGTAGTGTAGGTTAACAATACCTTAGCAGCAGGTGTGCGGGGATGTCAGGACGCCGGGCAACCATGTGCGTCATTGAACAGGTACTGTAACTTGCTAAGACATTTAGTAAGAAGTTATACCTTATGTACAATGAACATGAAATGTGCAGCAAGAGTTTGTTGTGGGATATTGTGGGTGCGTAGCATAGGTTAGCGATACCTTAGTGGCAGGTGTGTGGGGACGTAAGGATGCTGGGCAACGACGGACGTCATTGAACAGGTACTGTAACTTGCTAAGACATTGAGTGAGATATTATCTTTATGTATGATGAATGTGAATTTGCAGCGAGTGTCCATGAAGGAATTCTGTGGGTGTGTAGTGTAGGTTAGTGATACCTTAGCGGCAGGTGTGTGGGGACGTAAGGATGCCGGTCAACGAAGGACGTCGTTGAACAGGTACTGTAACTTGCCAAGACATTTAGTGAGAAGTTATACTTTATGTACAATGATTGTGAACTGTGCCGTGAGTGTCCGTGAAGGAATTCTGTGGGTGCATAGCGTAGGTTAGCGATACCTTAGCGGCAGGTGTGTGAGGACGTCAAGACGCTGGGCAACCACGTGCGTCATTGAACATGTACTTGCTAAGACATTTAGTGAGAAGTTATTTACAATTCTGGGTAGTAACCATATAACCAAACCATATGTGCTCCCTACGTGTCAACAAGTGTGTTGGTGGAGGGTTAGTGCCCCTCCTTGTAAAACAAATAACTCAAAGTCAAATAGCCACCCCTTATGGGATTATGGCATCTGGCAATAGATAGATAGATAGATTTTATGTACAATGAACGTGAAATGTGCAACGAGTGTTCGTTGAGGGATATTGTGGGTGCATAGCGTAGGTTAGCGATACCTTAGCAGCAGGTGTGCAGGTGATGTAAGGACGCTGGGTAATGACGGACGTCAGTGGACAGGCACTGTACCTTGCTAAGACATTTGTTGATTATTTATGATTTATATAAAATGTTTGTGATATGTGTCATGAGTATTCGTTGTGGGATGTGGGTGCGTAGTGTATGTCAGCGATACCTTAGCGGCAGGTGTGCAGGTGATGTAAGGACGCCACGCAACGACGGACATCAATGGACAGGTACAGTGTACTGTACCTTGGTAAGACAATTGTTGATTATTTATGATTTATAATAAAATGTTTGTGATATGTGTCACGAGTGCTCGTCGAGAGATATTTTCATGTGTTGGGGGAACCTTGGGGGAAGAAGGGAATATATATATATATATATATATATATATATATATATATATATATATATATATATATATATATATACACAGTAGGCTATCGATCTTCGATTAATCTAACTTCAATATTTCGTACTTTGATCGGACTCACCTGCCCGTCCAAATTTCATACTTCAGTTTCAAAAGTCGTGCTTCAATCACACAGGCCGGGTTGCGAGCGCAAGTTGATGCTCATCTGTTTATCTGTCATGTCACCTACAGGCCACTTGGTGAAGCTTGCCCTCATTCAAACTCATTTTTGTGATGACGGAGGCAGTGAAAGCATCAACAGCAGTGGCCTTGGTAATTGGGACAAGGACAAGGAAGCAGGTGTACACTCAAGCATGGTTGAGGCGAACGCGGGTGGTGGCAGCGAGGGTGGCAGTGGTGGCTGGCAACAGTGACTCAACCACCGCCGCGGAACCAGTTGGGACAATTTGCAGTCAAGTCAATTTGCTGTCATAACAATAACAAGACAGTTCACTGTCGTTAATGAAGACAGCTATGGGTGACGCTAGAATATAATTCAAAGGTGACTACAGCGAAGAAGAAACATCTTTTAATTATTAACTAAAGGTGCAACTATTAAATAATATCCAAAGCCTGCACTATTGAACATAGACTCTGATGGATCCCCCTGAAATATAGTTATTAAAGTAATGATTAATTAATAATAAGTATATTTATAGAATGACAGGGAATCATCCAGGGTGCGAATTGTCCTGACGGGGAAACGTTCTTGTTTTGATGGCGAATTGTCTGACGGCCAATTAACTTGACAGTGAATTGTCTCAGAACCCAACACTCTACCACATGAGCTTAATTCTTTCAATATTAAAGTGTGTGCTGCCCGTATTTATTGCTTTTATTACTAAGAGTAAGTAAGTACTAAAATAAAGCAAATATATGGTTGTGTTATGATTCTGGGTGGGTATCAGTGTATACGTAAAAGCTGATGTAGGTTTGCAGCGACACGCCAGTCCCATTTATTTATTTTCCATAAGTTTATCAATTCGGATTTCGATAAATCGCATTTCGATCGGTTTTATCGGTCCTAAAACCGATCGAAGATCGAAAGCCTAATATATATATATATATATATATATATATATATATATATATATATATAATATATATATATATATATATATATATATATATATATATATATATATATATATATATATATATATATATATATATATATATATATGTGTGTGTGTGTGTGTGTGTGTGTGTGTGTGTGTGTGGCACACCCATGGACGAAAGTGGACAGGTATTACACGGTGCAAAGATGCTGAAAAGTTATCGTTTATGTGAACTGTTCGTAAATGTGTAGCGACTGGCCGTACGAAAAGATATAACATTACTTGTGTAGTGCTAAACTCAATGGAAGGTGTTGCATGACAGTGAATAATATCTCCTGTTTTTCAGCTGAGAACCTTAAAAGCTCTTACTGGACTTCCTGTGTGTCAGTGCTTGCCACAATGGAGAAAAGGGGTTTGTCTTCTGACGAGTGGCAGAAGGTTCTCTTCGAAGAGGAGACCTAGAGCTAGGAGGATAAGCAGCTGAGCGATGCTTCAAGTGAGGACTGGGACGATGTCCAACGCCATTCACCTCGGGCGGCTTTGCCCCCACTCCTACCATGATGAGAGCAGATACCACCACCACCAGTGTCGAGACTATCAGCCCAGCCATCATCTTCACTTGGACGACAGGCATGCCTTTGCTCGGACCTCTCACTTCAGCAGCCATTGCGGTCTCTGCACCTCTAGCCTCCAGTTCCCCTTCGACCGAGCCCATGCCACTGGTAGCAGGGTCTAGGTATGTGACACTGGCACCTGCATGCGGTGCAGTGTCTGCGGCGCAACTGGTGCAGGATGCAACTGTGTCATCATCCCCTGCCTGGTTGACAAGGGCCTTGTCTCCGACAGCATTTATCACCCCTGATATTTGTCATCGTCGGAACCCTCACCACCTTGACGAGGCCAGTTTGGTCCACGGCCTGGCTATGGGGGGCGACCAACAGGTGTCTGAAGAGTCTGAAGGATGTCGGTATGCCGATCCACTGCCACCACTGCGAGAAGTGTTGGCGCAGAGGATCCAGGGTGGAGCAGTGGCCTATTCACCCCAGCTAATGGGCCCTTCACAGGATCCCCAGGAATGAGGGTGGATCTACTAACAACACCTCTCCAGTTCTTCCAACTGTTTTTCACCAGGGAGTTGTTGACATACTTCACTTGCAAGACCAACAGCAACGCATCTTTCCTGGGAACTGTGTTGGATGCATGGATCATCTGCAATGAAGAGGAGATGGCCAAGCTCCTGGGGCTGTACTTCTTCATGGGGGTGATGAATATGTCGACCATCAGGCATTACTGGAGGAGATTTCGTCTCCATAACTACCCTGTTTTCCAGCAAGTGATGAGTGGGAGGCATTTCGTGGCCATCCTGGAACACTTCCACACCTTCAACTCACTTGCTATACCCCAGGACAATCGCAACAGGCTCATCAGGGTTTGCACAGTGATGGAGTACCTCCTTCAGCAGTTCCAGGACACCTACAATACTTACCCGAGGAGCACCTCAGCCTGGACGAAGGCTCACTGGCGTGGAAGGGGCACCTCAGCTTCCACGTCTACAACCCCATGAAGCCCTCGAAGTATTCCATCAAGTTTTATATCCTGGCTGAGGCTTCCTTGGAGTACATCTGGAATTTCTAGGTGTATACGGGGCAGAAGGCACTGGAGACCACCATTTGGAGCCTCATAAAGCCACTGAAGGATCAGGGATACAAAGTTTACATGGACAACTATTATAGCTCTGTATCCCTGTGCGAACGCCTCTTCAGTGCGAGAACCTAAGTGTGTGGGACCCTATGCCTGGCAAGAGGAGCACCAAAGCGGCTGCAGGACATCGCCAGGATCAAGAACCTGCCAGAGGGGGGCAAGACAGCGATGCATAAGGACAACGTGATGGTATTGTTGTGGAAGGACAAGCACATCGTCAACATGGTCTCCACCTTCCACAGCACAAGCACCGTCCAGATGCAGGTTCGAGGGAAGACCAGGGGTCCTGACGGGAGGACAACCTATGTCCAGAAGACCATGGGCAAGCCCGTCGTGGTGAAGGACTATAATCAGCACGAGTGGCATGGACCACTTCGACCAGATGGTTCAGTACTACCCCATCCATTGGCGGACCGTGAAACGGACCAAGAATATAACCTTCTATTTCATCCAGATGGCCATGTTCAACACGTTCGCCCTGTACAAGAAGTGCTCATGCGGGTCAGTCAGTCTGCTGGAATTTGTGAAGGAGATAGTGGACAAGCTCCTCCACTTCGATGAAGCAGAGTGGCCCACATCAGGGCACGTCATTCACCATGCCCCTGACCTTCCAACCCGACGGCCAGCAGGGCCTCCGGCACTTGTGGCACCTGCAGCAGCACCAGCACAGGTGCCATCACCACTATCTCCTGGGCCAGCACCGTCTCCCGGACCAGCACCAGCACAGGTGCCAACACCACCATCTCCAGGAGGAGGACCAGCACAGGAGCCAGCACCACCATCGCCTGCAGGACCAGCACGGGTGCTGAGACGACCATCAGCAGTTCCTGGTCCTTCAGGAGAACCTGCTACCACTGCCATGCCCGGCCCTGCAGCTGCACCTCCTGGACAACAGGACCTGGGAATAGCAGGAGGATATCCAACCAAGCGTCTTGGAGTCATCAATGACAACTGCAGTTGGATCACACACTGGGCCATTGACGGGAGTGGATCCCCAACCGGAGGAGGCTCCGGTGCGCCCTGTGTGCCCTGGCAAAGATGAGGAGGGACACAAGCCACATGTGTCCTGTTTGTGATTTGCCACTTTGCGTGGGTGATTGCTTCGAACGGTACCATACTGAGCGAAGTTTTCCCTAGTGGAGCGTACACACACACACACACACACACACACACACACACACACACACACACACACACACACACACACACACACACACTGCATAACTCCTCATCTTCAAATCCCACAAGATCCTCCAGGTCCCTCAACACCCCTGGAGGAAGTGAGTTTTCTGAATTTTGTTGATATGTATATTGACCTATTATCAATACCCTTATATTTTTCACACAAATAACCATTTTCTCCTACATATTACACATATGACAGTAAGTACATCTTCATTAGCAGTAACTTTAAAAGTAGTGTTCATGTCTTGTAGGTTATAACACTAAAAATACAACCCTTGGAGATTTTACAGTCTGTACATAAAAGGAAAAAAAAAGAAAGAAGGCTTTGGGAGCATAGTCTTCATGCTAAAGGGAGCAAAGACAGTTTTTTTTTTTTTTTTTCGCTTGCGGTAAAACTAGGTAGCGATCGGAAGAGTAATCTAGGTTTGTCATCCTATTACTCGAAAACTATTGGACGTATCGACTTCCTGTAAGAACCATAATAAAGAGCAGTATATTCTACGTATGTTCATTTCCAAAATACTGTATAAGCCTTTGGGAGCATATTTTGTAGAAAAAGGCGGGGGAACAGAGTGTTTTCTTTCTCGCTTGCGGTAATAGTCGAAAACGCTCGGCGAAGTAATCTCACTTTGTCAGCTAATTACTCGAAAACTATTGGACTTATCGATTTCCTGTAAGAACCACGATAAAGAGCAGTAAATTCTGCGTATGTTCATAGCCAAAATAAAAGCCTTTGGGAGCATATTTTGTAGGAAAAGGCGGGGGATCAGAGTGTGTTTTTTTTTTCTCGCTTGTGGTAAAAATCGAAAGGCTTGATGTAATCTCTCTTTGTTGGCAAATTACTCGAAAACTATTGGACGTGTCGATTTCCTGTAAGAATCATGATAAAGAGCAGTAAATTCTACGTATGTACAGGACATAGCAATATAATATCTCTGATAAAAAGTCGTTGTTACGTAGGCGGGAATATAGCCTTTGCTGTGCGCGCATGACTAAAGTGATGCACGCCCCTGAGTACCCAGTCTTTTTTTGCGCTTTACTCGGAAACTATGAGGCGTATCGAAAATCTGTTTGGGTCATGATATTCTACATAATATGAAATAAAAACATAAGATGTGCAAGAAAACTTTTGCAGGAAAACTCTCTGTACAAAAAAGTTTTTTTTTTAATGGCTTTCAGTTTTTGGCTATTTTCTCGAAAACTACAAAACATATCACAACCGGATATTTCTCATTAGAAAGCTGATGAAATTCTCTATCAAAACTTCTAATAATATTTTCCTGTATGATGGAAAGTATTCGAATGGTGATGTTGAGAACTAAAATTGACATTGCAAAATGTTTATTCAGGGCTGCCTAATGTAGTTTTATTCGTGTTTTCCTTTTTGTGTGTGTGTGTGCTTATCAGCTAGAACAAACATCGACGAATAAGATCATACAGGTTTTGTGGCAGTATATTGAGGTTTGGGTGGCAAAAATAAGGCGAGAATACGTATTTTCAGCAGCACGAGGGCGGGCTAGGTGGGCGGCCAGTCGAGTAAAATCTTGTGCCGGGAAACTTACTGAAACTTATGTGTGCACGAGAGGGTTAATAAATGAGGAATTAAACCAAGAAGAATGGACGGAAGAGTGATGACAGTAAGTCACACTTCTTAAACAAGAGTAAATCGTCAGTTGGCAAATTTAAGCCTTACCCCATTGGCTCTTGTAATCTATCCAGCAATGTGGTACTCTTTATTTTTAAAAACATCTTTGACATGAATTTACCCTAACAGACTTTATGAACTTTGAAAAAGGAAATTTGCATATGATAGGTGGGGGTGCCCATCATCCACTCACTCAATGTAGAGTGATGCCATTATGAGCTCTACACTGAGTGACAAGCCAAGTGGTTTCCTGTACCCAGGAAACCATTTACTACGCTGGGTGGTAAACATATGACCGGGGTTTCTGGCAGGGTTAAGTGTCGCCAAGATTCCCCTATCCAAAATCACTTAATCATAGCAGTCGTTTCAGAGAGCCTCGGAGGGCCCAATACCTACCCAGGGCCCCAACCAAATGGGCACACTCGTGTGGCCATGTGGAATGTGAGAGGTGTGAATGAGGAGAGCAAGAGCGTGGAAGTGGTGAATGTGTTCAAGAGTGCGAGATATGCTGTGATGGCACTGTGTGAAATGAAGATGAAAGGGTGCGAAGTGAAGGAGTAGGAGGGTGTGAAATGTGTAAGATCGGGAATGAATGGGAGAGGAAGATGCAAGAAAGGAGTTGCTTTGTTCATGAATGAGGTGTGGCAGAGTAGAATGAGAGACTACAAATGTGTCAGCTTTAGATTTATGTATGTCAAGTTCAAGCTTGAGAAGGTGAAAGTGGCAGTGATTGTAGCGTATGCACCGCGTGAGGACAGGAGTGAGAGAAAGACAGGTTCTGGGATGAGCTGGGTGAAGTAGTGGGAGAAATGCCCAGGAGTTATAAAGTGATCGTGATGGGGGATATGAACAGAAGAGTAGGCACTGGTCCAGAGGATGACATAATGGGTTGTTATGGAGTACCAGGAGAGAATGATAACGGGAATCGACTAAAGGATATGTGTCAGGAGAGGAGGTTGTGCATTTGTAATTCGTATTTCAAACACAAAGATGCACATAAATATACATGGTGTAGAAGAAATGGGCATAGTGTTGAAAGAAGCCTGATTGATTACGTGCTCGTAGAGAGGCTGATGATGGGAATGGTTGCTGATAAGAGGGCTGTGAGAGGACGATGTGGAGGTCTGTCAGATCATATAATTGTGGTATGTAAGATCAAGCTGAGAGGAGTAATGTGGACCAAGAGGGAGAGGAGCAGTCAGGGTGAAAGACTGAAGGTTGAGAAGCTGAGGATCAAAGAAGTGGCAGATGATTACAGGACCAAAGTAGAGGTCGAGTTAGATTCAGTGAACTGGAATGAATTGGGTCTGGACAGCCTGTGGAATGCATATAGGGATTGCTTAGTTAGGAATGCTAAAGAGGTGTGTGGTGTGGCAAGAGTATCAACAAAAAAGAAGGGTACGGCATGGTGGGATGAGGAGGTTAAGAGAGCGGTGGAGGAAGAGAGGAAGAAGTGGCTAAACTGTTTAAAGGATAGGGGTTCAGTTGAAATAAGAACTGAGTATATCGAGACCAAGAAGCACGTAAAGAGACTAGTGAAGAGGAAAAAGAAGGAGGTAAATGATGATCTGGGAAGAAAAATAAATGCAAACTACTCTGAAAATAGGAAGTTATTCTGGAGGGAGGTGCGGAAACGTAGAAGTGAAAGTGAAAAGAAAAGTGATAGTGTGAAGGATGCAGGTGGTAGGTTACTAACCCATGGAGATGAAGTAAGGACCAGATGGAAAGAACGTTTTGAAAGCCTGATGAATGGGAATAGAGAGAGCAGAGCAGCTGTAAACATGATTGGTTTTGGGGGTGTGCAGAGAAAGAATGCAGTGCCAGGAGACGTTACACTCGCTCAGGTGAAGAGCGCTGTGAAACGGCTGAAAAATAGGATAGCAGCTAGGGATGATGAGGTGTATGCAGAGATGCTTAAGTGTAGTGGAGAGAGTGGAATGAAGTGCTTAGAGATATGTAAGAAGGCAGGGATGAGTGAAACTGTGCCTGCAGAGTGGAAAAAGGCTGTGATTGTACCCCAGTACAAAATAAGGTGAGCGAAGTGAGTGCAAGAATTATCGTGGCATAAGTTTATTGAGTGTGGTAGGGAAGGTATGTGGAAGAATAATTATTATAGAGAAAGTAAGAGAGATATCAGAAGTCCTAGTGAGTGATGAGCAGGATGGCTTTACGAGTGGCAGAGGATACGTGGATCAAGTATTTGCAATGAGACAGATAGCAAAGAAGGCTTGTGAGAAGGACCATAAGGTGTTTATGGCATTCATGGATCTGGAAAAAGCATACAACAAAGTAGACAGAGAGGGATTGTGGAAAGTTTTGTGCATTTATGGTGTAGATGGTAAGCTTCTAGGTGCTGTCAAGAGTCTTTATGATGGTAGCAAAGCATGTGTAAGGGTTAATGGGCATCTAAGTGAATGGTTCACGATTGGTGTGGGCGTGCGACAAGGTTGTGTGATGTCCCCATGGTTGTTCAATGTATATATGGATGGGGTGATGAGAGAAGTGAAAACACGGGTAATGGAAAGAAGGATGGCGTTGGTAATGAATGGTGAAGGATGGAATATCTCAAATTTGTTGTATGCTGATGACGCAGTACTGCTTGCAAGTACCTGACAGGAACTTGGTAGGCAAGTGCAGAGTTTTGCTGACGTCTGTGAGCATCGTGCCTTGAGTGTAAATGTAGGGAAGAGTAAAGTGATGGTTACTGAGAGAGAAGGGAACTCCCAGTGTGATGTCACAGTGAATGGAGATAGACTGGAATTGGTGAAAGAGTTCAAATACTTGGGTACAGTGATAGAAAAGAGAGGAAAATGTGCAAAAGAAGTTGAAAGTAGGGTGACACAAGGAAGAAAAGTAGCTGGTGCAATAAAGGCCTTGATAAGAAACAGAGGCTTGAGTGTTGCAGCTGCAAGAGGCTTACATGAGTGAGTGTTAGTGCCAACTCTAACATATGGGTGTGAGACTATGGTGTGGCATGAAAATGAAAAGCCAAGAATAAGAGCAGTGGAGATGTGACTGTTGAGGAATGTATGTGGAGTACAAAGGGTGGATAGGATATGAAATAGTGTGCTTCGTGAAAGGTGTGGAGTAAGGAAGTCGGTGGACACCAGAATTGAAGAGAGTGTCCTGAGATGGTATGGTCATGTGGAAAGAATGGATAACAATAGAGTGGTGAAAAATGTATACCTGAGTGAATTTGAAGATGGGAGGAGGCAAGGTAGGCCAAGGAGAAGGTGGAGAGATATGGTGGATGAGTGTTTGAGGAAGAGAGGTTTGGAAGTCAGTGAGGCTAGGGAACTGACAAGAGATCGAGCTGGCTGGATGAATGTTGTGAGGAGAAATGCATGATCAGGGATTTTGGCACCCCTTGTGAGCATGGCAGCGTCCGGATTGACTCAGTCGGATACGTTTGTTTGAAGCTGCAGAATGTGGTGAATGTTTTTTGGCGTATCCGGTAGAGCCAGGATTCCGGGGTCTTGAATGATGAGTGAATGGAAGTTTGGCCTATTTGGATTGGGCAAGTTTGTGCTGTCTGGACATTGCTACTCCTCACCCTGCCCTTGGGTGGGAAAGGAGGTCCGGATGATGATGATGATGCATATGAACATACAGAATACTGTTTACATGGAAAGCCGGTTCTGGCTAACCTCATACATAATTTCACGTGTTAGGACAGTAATGCTTTTTTACATGGGAAGTCGGTTCAGGTTAACCTTATACATAATTTCACTTGTTAAAGGGAAACACCTTACCTGACAGAGTTAAGTACGCATTTTACTTTCGATAGACAATTTTACTTGTTGCAAGGGGACTCCTCCCCTAACAAGACAATATGAGTGTTACTCTGGATGAAGTAAAATTATGTACGGTAAACTGCCGCAAAGAGGAAAATTCTGTTCAAGTCCACAGCAACAAAAAATTGATTAATGTCCAGCTTCTTAAGTTTAAGAACTTTTGTAGGTGGAATATTGGATTCACAATTAGGACGATATTTTAGAAATGTATTACAAAAAAAAAACTTCCTCGCATTGTGGACCGAGGGATAACTATGTAACAAGAAAAATAGAAATTACCTGAACTCGTCTGTTGTAAGGTAGATTATAATCTTAAACTTAAGAAACAGGACATTAATGAGAGTTTTTTTTGTATTAAAGACATGAATAGGATTTTTGTCTTTGCGTCAGTTTATATAATCTTCCTTTATCCAGAGTAACACTCGTGTTTTCTTGGTAGGGGAGGAGTCCCCTTGCAACAAGTAAAACTGTCTATCATTAGCGAAAGAATAATGCTTACTTAACTCTGTCTGGTAAAGTGTTTCCCTGTAACACGTGAAATTATGTATGAGGTTAGCCAGAACCGACTTCCCATGCAAAGCGTATTACTGTCTTACGTTAGATACAGGAAAACCTTAAAGCTTATCTGCCTCTATTATGTTGCAATTTATTCACAACAGTGTATCTTACATACTTCGTTCTTCCCGCTGCTGCATTATGTTATATTTAAAGGAATCTTTTATAGTGATCTTGTTTTTCTTGCTGAACCCCGGTCTGTCGGGTCAACGAGATCAGTCGACCACAGGTAAGCATCTAAACATCTACTTCTGTGAGGCTGTCCTACATGTTTAGCACAATACATGTACCGTGTAGTGAACCAGTGCCATGTGTGGTAGACAGCAGCTCATCAGGGTCGGACCAGGGTCTTTCTCCATGTTGAGATGTAGTGAAATATGGATGCCGCAGCGGCTTCGCTCGATCCAAGACGCACAGGGTCATCATGTTTGGGATAATGAAAGCATTGTCTAACTTCTGCATCTAAAACTTTCACATCCAATCTGGATAACTTTCTTTAATAGAAGAGGTATTGGCACTGTAGTGAAAGAAGAAAAAACATAAGGACAAAATGTTTTATGAAGCCGTTTACAAGTAGTATACATGTAACGAGTAATATCACCTGTCTATATTCAGACCAAATATACACAAAACCCTTTTTGGGATAGGAGATAGCATCAATTTTCGCCAAAATAATTTCCTCTGGCTATCCTGCCTGAATGGTTATCAGCTGAATAGTACGGATATTAATTGGATGAGTTTATTTAACGTTTTGGTGATGAGATATTTTGTGACAAGAAAATAACGTGTGTCGTTTGTCAAATAAAATCTAAACATAGCCTTTATGAGTAAATTCGGTGCTGGAGAGTGACAGCTTCACACAATGGCTCCCATACAATCGAGCACCGAGACCGTTAGGCGAATATCGCCTATTTCCCTCCCTGTCCTAGAAAGGAGCATGACAAACTAATGAAGAAGGAAAAAACATCAGCCTACAGTCAATCGGGTTTAAGTTCCGAGGAGATGAAAGCCATAATAACTAGAGAGAGTAAAATCATGGAAGCCCATTAGATGACCATAATTGTATGCTTTCACGTTAAAGAGTTAAGCCAGTACTTCAAGGGAAGCTCCTTCCCCCTCTTTGCTTGCACTCTCTCTCCTTTCTTCCATCCCTGTTCCACCCAACCTCTACCACCTCTGCCTCAACCACAGCCTGCCTCACCACAGCCTGCCTCTCTGTTTTCCTCCATTAATGATTCAGCCTGCTCTCCCCACACTTTCCACTGCACAAATATGTATGTGGCCAGGCTTAGACGAAGATCGATGCATGCATACATACAGCACATGCACACATTTTCACATGCAGTGATACGTACAATCACTCAGAAAACAAACAGAACAAAATTGTGCAACACCACTCACAGTGGGAGACCGTATAAACCTAGTGGTTCACAGTAGGTGTAAATAATAATTAGAACTAAACAATGATTTCCGTAACAGAATAATAGCCCAAAAGCTTTGTAACGCTTATAAATGCTCTCGGTTGCAAGGCAACACCTTCTGTTAGAACTGCCTCCTCCTTCTTCCCCTCCACGATATCATTCGCCTGGAGAAGTACTGTGTCTCACCCACTCTGTGAAATGGGAAGACATCACCTTTGGTTTGAGGGCCTGCTGCTATACAGTTCTGGTAACACTGTATGGCACACACACACACACACACACACACACACACACACACACACACACACACACACACACACACACACACACGCACGCGGGTGCGGGCGTATGAACTCACAGTTTCGTACTTTGCAGACTCAGAGTTTCTTAAAGATGCCGGTAAAAAGCGTACACTATCAGAGTACATTTAATCTTCGTGTATCAGGTCATAATTCTTTGTGCACTGCTCAGTCATATAGGCTGTATGTATCATTTCATATTTCAGATGCCATATATTTTTTTTTCCAATCGATTCTGCGGCTTGAACTCTCTTAAATAGGAGGCAATGAGGTGGATGACTGGCACTGATATTTGACTCAACACTAGCAACATAAACCCGATTCCAGACGTGTCCCCCAGGAAGCTAAACATTCACCCATCCGCCCATATCCACCAAACCCACCCACCCTACTCACCCACCCATACATACTCAACCTACTACAGTGCATCATCTACCCCCCAAATCTAACCCACCTACCCACCCCATCCAATTCGCTCACACACTCCTCCCTACCACCCATCCACCCTAACCACCCCATCCTCTCCACTCACACAACCCACCCACTTGCTCATCCACTTGCCCACCCACTTGCCCCTTCCAACTTCCTCCCACCCTCCTCACCCAACTAACACATCTTGCCCAACCACCTCACCCACCTGGCCAAACCAATTCATCCACCCACCCCACCCACATTGCCCACTCGGCGTCCTCACCAACCCAGCCAATCCTGGTAGTCCCATCTCATCCATTTCATGCATTATGCTTGTCCACATACCCACCAGTCCTGCCCACAGTCACCCGACCAACCCACTCATCCACCCACACACCCCACCCAACCTACAGCATCCAACTCCCACCTTCCCATCCACCCATCCATCAACTCACTCACTCTGCCAGTTAATTGATCACCCTGTCCACATTACGCACCATGCCTACCCAATCTCCCCTCTCACCCCACGCAATCCTCACCCACCTAAGGATACGTAAAATCCATCCTAGACAATTTACCTACCAACAAAGCTCCAGGTCCAGATGGAATTCCGCCAATTGTTTTGAAAAAGTGTTCCCCTGAACTTGCCTCTGTCCTAGCTAAATTGTTCAGACCATGCATACGTACTTCTTTATTCCCAAATTCATGGAAAGAAGCCAATATCCACCCAGTTCCGAAGAAAGGAAGTTCGTCTGACCCCTCTAATTACAGACCAATAGCTGTCACATCTTCTCTTGGTAAGGTATTTGAAACTTTAATTAATAAGCATATTGTTAAACATCTTGAATCCAATAACTTAATTAGTGATAGACAATACGGTTTTCGCCAAGAAAGATCCACCATTGACATACTCAATCTCTTAACTCATACCATCCATCAATCAATTGATCTTTTTGGAGAAACTCATGCAGTAGCTCTTGATATTTCTAAAGCTTTCGACAGAGTATGGCACCGTTCCCTGCTGTCCAAACTCCCTTGCTATGGACTAACGTCTTTTGTTCCTTTGATTTCTTCTTATCTTAGTGACAGGAAAATAAGAGTAAAAGTAGATGATGTATATTCCAAT
>NC_136959.1:35912097-35919597 GCF_032717465.1 Coenobita brevimanus | reverse complement strand
TATGGGGGTGAGATTGTTGTGGAGTGGATATGGAAGTTGTGTAGATTGGCTTGGGAAGAGGGAAGGGTTCCAGAGGTACTGGAAATCAGGTATAATTGTTCCTTTATACAAAGGAAAAGGAGAGAGAGAAGTATGTGGTAACCATAGGGGTATTTGCCTACTTAGTGTGACTGGAAAATATATGGTAGAATACTCATTGATAGGGTTAGGCATATGACAGAGGAGCTAGTTGGAGAAGAACAAGGGGGATTTAGGAAGGGAAAAGGGTGTGTAGATCAGATATTTGTTCTAAGATGTTTAGTGGAGAAGTATCTAGAGAAGGGAAGGAAAGTGTATGCTGCCTTCATGGACTTGGAGAAAGCTTATGACAGAATAGATAGGCAAGGTATGTGGAAGGTATTAAGAATATATGGAGTGGAGGGAAAATTGTTGAGTGCTGTAAAGAGTATGTACGAGGGAGCTAGGGTTACGGTGCGAGTGGATGGTGAGCTGAGTGAGTTCTTTGATCTCAATGTGGGACTGAAACAGGGTTGTGTGATGTCTCCATGGCTGTTTAATATATACATGAATGGGGTTGTAAAGGAGGTGCAGGGTAGGGCAGCGGATGTGGGGGTGGCTCTAATGAATGAGGGTGAGAGTTGGAAGCTTCCGGTGTTGCTGTTTGCTGATGATACAGTACTGTTGAGTGAAGATGAATGGGAGTTGCAAGGTTTGGTGAATGAATTTGGGACAGTGTGTAGGAGGAGGAATCTGAAAGTTAATGTAAACAAAAGTAAAGTTATGGTGTTTGAGAGGAATGAAGTCACAGAGTGTGCAGTGAGGTTGGATGGTGAGGATATGGAGAATGTGAGTGCATTCAAGTACTTTGGTAGTGTGATGAGTAAGGATGGAACTTTGGGGGATGAAGTGCGTGAAAGGGTACAGCAGGGAATGAAGGTTGTTGGTACCCTGAAAGCAGTGATGAGAAATAGGCAGGTGAGTATGGAAGTTAAGAAGTCACTGCATGATAGTATTGTGATCCCTACCCTGACGTATGGAAGCGAGGCTTGGACCTTGCAAGATGGGAACAAGTCAAGAGTGAGAGCAGTGGAAATGAGTTACTTGAGAGGAGCATGTGGAGTGACGTGGAGGGACAGGTTGATGAATGAAGAAGTGAAGGAACGCTGTGGGGTGGATATGGATGTAGTTGAGAAGATTAGGAGATATACACTGAGGTGGTTTGGACATGTGAAGAGAATGGAGAATGAAAGACTGACTAAGAGGGTGTATGTAGGTGAGGTGGAGGGAGGGAGAGGGAGAGGTAGACCGAGGATGAGGTGGAGGGATGGAGTTGAGAGGTATATGAGGGAGGTGGGGGTGAGTTGGGGGGAGGGTAGTCAAATGGTGGGTGACAGAGCGACTGACAGAGCGACTTGGAGGCGTTTTGTCTGCGGCCACCCTTTGCGGGATCAGGGCGTCGGGCTATAGATAGATAGATAGATAGGACAGGCTAAGTGCGATAATGAGTAGAGGATGTTACAGCTTAAACTACAGCTTCAGAGGGAGAATAGTAAACTACAGGAGGAGAAAATAAAACTGGAGCAGATAAAGCTTAACTATGAAATGTGTATCAATTGCTCAAGTGGCCTAACTAATTTTACCCCATTCCTTTTCAGAATTTAGAGCTGCTGAACCCACTAAATTAGTTCCCCCATTTGATGAGTGCTTAGTCCTGGAGTTCTTTGACCGATTTGAGAAGATTGCTACAGGTAACAAGTGGCCCAGAAACAGCTGGTCAACTCTAGTTCAGACAGTAATCAAAGGTAAAGCATTGAAGGCCTATGGCAGTCTTAGCCACCAAGAATCACAGGATTACGAGGTATTAAAGACAGCCATACTGCGCATATATGAGATGAGACCTGAAGCTTACAGACAGAAGTTTAGGAATTGTAGGAAGTGCCCTCATGACATTTTTGAAGATTTCGGTAGGCAGATGAGTGATGCTTTTAATCAGTTGATGTGAAGTGAGGATGTCCCAGTATCTTATGTTAAGCGTAAGGAACTTGTTATCCTCGAGAACTTCCTTGATAAGATTGATAAAGATATAAGAACCTACCTTGCTGATAAGAAAGTTAAGAATGTTGCTGAAGCTGCAGTTTATGTAGATGATTATATATTGTTTAACCCCTTAACCGCTGGGCGTCACTTTCGTGACGCTTGGGAGCAAGGGATCATACCGCGGGGCGTCGCTTTTGTGATTCTGTGTTATTTTGAATTCACCCGGGCTTCCAAGTGGGGGCTTGTATCATCTATCAGTACTGCCAATGTCCAACACTAGTCAGCACTCCTAATCTCATCTGTACTCCCATCCATTGTTGACAATTTAGCCATTTCTCCCCGTTCTTGACTCCCCTCCCTACCCCCCCTCCATTACCCTATCCTCTCGCCTGCCCGGCCGTGCTACGCTAAGTAAATCTTCCCTGGAATTTTTCGCTGATTTCATCCATTGAAATAAGCCCTATCTCCTATTCTTATACCAAATAATATATACAAGAAAGAAATAAGGTAAGTGAGAGTGCCATACACCTGGAATTGGCTAATTATCACCTGACAACACCTCACGTGCACTCGTTCGCTAATTTTCGCTGTTTTTTTCCCCTTGAAATATGCCGTATAATCTATTTTCGTAATAAATATACATGTAAGGAGGGAAGGGAGAAGCCTAAGTGATATTTACATTCACCTGGAACTACCTAATTTATAATGTATTGTCTAGATTTCCTGCCAATCATATCAGTGCTAGACATAGCTGTTTCAAGATATAACATTGGTAGCTCTGAATATATATCTCTTAAGTAGGCCTCTAATCTATTTTCGTAATAAATATACATGTAAGGAGGGAAGGGAGAAGCCTAAGTGATATTTACATTCACCTGGAACTACCAAATTTATAATGTATTGTCTAGATTTCCTGCCAATCATATCAGTGCTAGACTTAGCTGTTTCAAGAAGTAATATTGGTAACTCTGAATAACCCTTTGCAGGCCTCCACGCTGGTCGTCCGTTATCAGTTCACTCTCATCTTCCGAAGTGAGAGTACGTATGTTTCTTCTTGCTGACTTCAAGGCCTTTTTTCACCCCCATGCAAATGGCCCTGTGACCTTTACCCCCTACTAAACCTCGTGTGGAAAGAGGTAAAGGGCTGACAATTGATAAAAGAGTGACTACGATCTTTCTATTGAGTAAAACAGTGCAAGTGGAATTGTAAATAATGTGTAAATAATGTGTAAACAGCAAGTGAAAGTAATGAATGTAAATATACGTGAACAATGGAAAATAGTTTTATAAGTTATTTCAAGTGACAGTGCACAACACAGTGTAAATAAAATAGAAATGTAAATAACATAAATAAAATAAAGAACGTAAATAGAAATGTAAATGAGTAGTATTATAAGAATACGAGTATATATACTAGGAGTAATGAAAGTGAAAGTTTCACTCTAGCATGTCTGAATGCTATGAGTTATGAGAGTGAAGATGAAAGTGACATTCACTCTCAATGCCAGTATACAGGACGAGAAAGTGAATGCTACGTATTTTACTGAAAGAAATTGAATCCCTACAGTGACAATAAACTAATACTACTGAAGGAAACTTATGGATAAAGACTGTAGATATATATAAGTGTTATATAGTAATAGAAATATAAAGTGTGAGGGGTTTTATGAATAATAAATGACAGACTACCAAGAGCGAACTAGTGCCAGTGCGACGATTAGACGCACTCGTAATTTCCATTGCTTTCACAGTGTTTTTTTTTTTTTTAGTATGGATCCCAAACTACTTGAAAATTGTAGAATAGTGCTTATAGTGTTTGTATCTGGCTGTGGTAATCATATTACGGGTTGTCGGGAAGTGTAAAGTGGAGACTTCGTTACCCTACTTCAGAGGTCTCCACAAGTCCTACGGTAACGGACGAAGGCTCAACAATCATTCCAGGAGAAAGCTGAAGGTATGTGCCATAAGCATATGTAATTTTATTATTCTAGGACTAATAACTGATTTTTGGCAAATATTTTTTGAGAGTCTGTCGGAGCCCAAATAACCCCGCGGCACATGCATGTCATTGGTAAACAAGCCCGCGGTGTAGGGGTTAAGAATTTGAAAAAAATGGTAAGGAAGTTTCTTGGAGTGTTCCTCAGAAGTGTTACCCCTCTCAGCTCCCCAAACAACCATCTCAGAAGCCCAACTCCACGAATTACTCCACACCCAAACCTTACACACCTCACATTTCCCCAAAACCTACATGCCGCCCATGTACTTGTTCATATTGCAAGAGTCCAGGTCACATTGTAGATAGATGTTGGAGAAAGTCAGGTGTCGTGAAGCCAGTGAGCTTATTTTCTTGTGGAGCTCCTGTGGTTATCCCTTCAGTTGATTCCCCAGTTGTTAGTCAGGGAAACTCTGATGTTTTACCCCCTTTTAGGGTCTGTGTTGTTCTGGAAGGTGGGAAGGAGGAGGCCACAGGTGTGTCAGAGCCCACTGTTTCAGGAGGTGTGGTACAGGTGATGCCAAGCAGTGTTGCCCCTGCCTCTTCATATGCCCCCTACCTTTATTCTGGTACGGTGATGATGAATGGCATGCAGCATCCTGTATGTATTCATAATGACACTGGTTCTTCAATTTCTTTGTGGGTAAAGCCAAATAATGAAGTTTTTGATGTTGCGGGAGGAGAGTTTGCTCTCATTAGGGGAGTAATGGGTGCAAAGACTGTGCTGCTAGTTTCTTGTGAGGTTAAATGTCGGTTGTTTAATGGATCGGCACGATTGGGTGTTGTAGATTATTTACCAGAGAGTGGTGTTGATTTAATACTTGGCAGTGATCTAGTGGGAGGAGAGGAGATCACCACTCCAGTTTTGTCAAAGGTGCCAGTGCCCGAAGTTCCCCTGCAGGCTGTTTCCAATGATGCAGAGGAATTCCCAGTTTGTGCAGTGACTAGGTCCATGTTATTGCAGAGAGGAGTCGACAGGAGAAGGTTGCTTGTAGTGTGCCCTGCATTACCATACCAAAGGCAACAGTTAGTCCTACATCCAAGGGCATGGAACAATCGGACAATGAGATATCTTTGGTGGGTACATTTATGAGTTCTATGGAAGATATTCAACCTGTTCCGCTGGAGGAGGTGAACATTGAGAAGTTAAAGGGGTTGCAGTCTGGAGACCAGGAGATTCAGAGGTTGAAGTTGAGTGCGGTGGATGGTTTTGAGAAGAGGGTGGATGTTTTTATGTAAAAGACGAGATTCTGTGGAGACGGAGACCTCCACGTGTGAACGTAGATGATGGATTGTGGGACTGCCATCAGATTGTAGTACCTAATGTGTGCAGGCAGAAGTTAATTCAGCTGGCCCATTCTACTCCATTAGCAGGTCACATGGGTGTAGAGAAGACCATGGAGAGGCTGTGTGTGGAGTTCTACTGGCCCCGCATGGCAGCAGATGTGGCTAAGTTTGTCAAATATTGTCATACTGCCAAGTAGTGGGTAGGCTGAATCAGTCTGTCCCTATGGCCCCTCTTGTTCCCATTCCTTCCATTGATCCCTCTTTTTCCAGGCTAATTATTAATATGGTGGAAACCTTGCCTCCAACTTCTAGCAGTAACTCATTTATGCTTACTATCATTGACCCCTCCATGAGGTACCCTGAGGTGATACCTCTCCGTTCCATCAAAGCTAAGGTAGTGGCTAGAGTTTTGTTAGATTTCTTTACAAAGTTTGGTTTGCCCCAGGAGGTTCAGGCAGATAGAGGGTCTAATTTCCTTTGCAACATCTTCCGGCAGTTTAGCTCAACTTGGCATTACACAAGAGCAATGATTATCTTGCGGAGATGCAAAGTACCTTGGAGTGTTACCACCAGATGCTTCAGAATACGAGTATGCTCTGCAAGTACTGTAGGAGCACTCTAAAGACTGGAACCGTGGTGTACTATTCTTCCTGTTCACTATTGGATAAGTCCCCCAGGAGAGTTTCGGATTCTTTCCTAATGAGCTCCTTGTTTGCCTATCGAGCTTGGGGTCCCCTGAGCTTGGTTAAGGAGACTTGGAGCAGTAACCTCGCCGAGAACCTGAGCTTACTCTGTTATGTGTAGGAATTCAAGACCTGTATGAGTAAGACTCTGAAGCTGGCCCGCGAAAATCTCAAGCAGGCTCAGGGAGTTTAACCTGAGGGAGTTTAACCTGTTAACTGCTCTATACAGCCTGGGCTTTTCCGAGTGGGATTGCTCAATACAGCCCTGGCTGCACAAGTGAATTTCGAATATAGTGTCATGGTGACCAAGGCCGAACCAGGCAAGCATATTTGAGCCTTCAAAACCGAAAAAGAAAACAAAACCATACATTCCAGTAGGGAATCAGACACTTCGATGTTCATCCCTGGCTTTACCAAGGTAAATATAGAGCTAATATTTCGTTACTGTATACTTTGGCATGTGTTCTCTCAATTCCTAAGACAAAATTTGGCCTTTGGGAAATTTCATTTTTAACCCCTATGTCTGCGCACCACGGACACCTCCAAAAAAACGCCATGCTCAGTTAACAGGTTATGGTCGGTGACGAGGTTTTGGTGTTGCTGCTACTGCAGGGTCAGCCGCTGGCTGCTAAGTTTAGTGGTCCTTATCCTGTAATGTAGCATATTGGAGACACTGACTACCTTATGGAGACCCCCAACAGAAGGAAGAAGCACCAACTGTGCCATGTGAACATGTTGAAGCCATACCATCGTGCACCAGATTCTTCGGCTCCCATACATTTTGTCTCTGCCACTGCCGCTGCTGCTGAGGAGGGTGTTGAGAGCAGCTTTTTTGAGGTGGACTGCGAGTGTCCAGATTGTAGCTAGGTGAAGAATGATGAGGCGTAGTCCACTCTCAACTCCAAGTTAGAACATCTGCCTCAGGATCTAGCATCGCAGTTGGTTGCCCTCTTGTCAACTGACAAGGATGTGTTCAGCAGTGCCCCTGGGAAGACCGATTGGATTCAGCATGACACGGATGTGGGTGACACTGTTCCTGTGAAGTTGCCCCCTTATCGAGTTAGTCCTCAGCATGTTGGCATGCCGCATCGGGAGTGCAATTATATGTTGGACCATGGGCTTATCTCCCCCTGTGTTAGTCCCAGGAGTTCCCCAGTGACGTTGCAGCCTAAACCAGACAGCATCGCAAGATTTTGCATAGACTACAGACGAGTGAACATGCTAACCAAGACTAATACATACCCAATGTCTCGGCTTGAGGACTGCATCAATCGCATAGGCTTGTCTAGTTATATCACCAAGTTAGATCTCAAGAAAGGCTTTGGGCAAGTGCCTTTGACCGAACGGGCTAAGGAAGTCTTGTGTTTTGTAGCAGACGGACAAACGTATCAATGTAACATGATGCCGTACGGTATGAAAAATACCCTGGCAACGTTCCAGTGATTAATGAACATGGTTGTTAATGGTATGAAGCATTGTGTGGTATACTTGGATGATGTA
>NC_136959.1:35827097-35909597 GCF_032717465.1 Coenobita brevimanus | reverse complement strand
TGATAAAAATGAGATACCAGATAATACTCAGTGAATGCCAGATAAATAATTACAGATACAAACTATTATCAAAAATGACTGACATAAAGAACCATACATGAATTACAAAAACTTCACTAAGCCTACAAATTAAAATTATGCTATACAGTACAAGAAAAAATGCAACAACAGTTATACTCAAATTACACACAGCTGCTAGATGGTTGGAGACTTCTTGAGCACTCACAATAATAATATCTGTACAGGGGAGGACAGAGATGTGAACAAAATGAGGAGCAGATCTAAGTGGCCATGATGCAGAGACTGAGCTCATTATATAGGGGCCAGGAGAGCTTGATACAACTTGTAATGAGGACGCGCAAATGAAGCCATGGGGACAAAGAGATGACAATCCCGCAAAGTATAACAGAGATGTCGACTTACTCTACTATAACGGTAGAAGGGGGGGACTGAGGCAGAACACGCTCGTGATCAAACATGCAGCAACTGTGCGTTAAAATTACACAAAGGATGATGAAATCATAGGCTATGTAACACCTCCCCACAAAGAAAAAGAAATTTACAAAGGAAATTTCTTATTACTCTAAACAATCTGTCTAAAGTCTAGATAAGCAATCTGCAATAACATTTTCTTTCCCCTTGACATGTTGTATGTCCAACGAATACTCCTGAAGAAGTAGACTCCATCTTGCCAATCTCTGATTTTTATCTTTAAACTTACTAAGGAATTTCAGTGGGTTATGATCGGTATAAATGACTATGGGGTCAAAACCAGAACACAAATAAAATGAAAAATGCTGTAAACCCAAAATCAAGGCCAAAAGCTCCTTCTCAATAGTTGAGTAGTTCTTTTGAGGTGGAGTGAACTTCTTACTGTAATAAGATACAGGATGTTCAACACCCTGATCATCCTCTTGCAGCAAAACAGCCCCAGCTCCTGTATCACTTGCATCAACAGCCATCTTAAAAGGCTTAGCAAAATTTGGAGTAGCGAGCACTGGCTGACTTAATAGAATAGCTTTAAGTTTGTTGAAAGAGGATTCACAGTTATCGGTCCAGACAAATTCAACTCCCTTTTTCAGTAGGTCTGTAAGTGGTGATACAAGAATAGAAAAGTTAAGAACAAATCTCCTGTAATAACCTACCATTCCCAAAAATCTTTGTAGCTCTTTCCTACTTTTAGGTCTGGGAAGATCACTTATAACCTGAACCTTAGCTCCTGGTGGTGCAACATGTCCATCACCAATTACATACCCAAGGTACTTAACTTTAGCTTGACCAAACTCACACTTTGATAAATTAGCTACAAGATTAGCATGAACTAAACGGTCAAGAAATTTACTGACATGGCATAGGTGATCTTTCCAGTTGTCACTGAAGATTAATACATCATCAATATAAACAACACACCCTGCCAAACCCTCTGTTACAACATTCATGAGCTTCTGAAATGTGGCTGGTGCATTCTTCATACCATACGGCATTACAGAACATGCAAAAGCCTTTCCTAGTGTTACAAAACATGAGATCTCCCTAGCACGTTCAGTCATAGGTACTTGCCAGTATCCCTTTAACAAATCAAACTTATTTATGTACCTAGCCTTTCCGATCTTGTCTATGCAATCTTCCACACGAGGGAGAGGGTAAGTGTCTGTTTTGGTTATCTGATTAACACGTCTGTAGTCGATGCAAAGCCTCTCTGACCCACCTGGCTTAGGGACTAGAGTGACAGGAGAACTCCACTCGCTCTGACAGGGCTCAATCATCTTGTGGTCCAACAGGTAGCCAAGCTCCTTCTGGATGAGAGGAACTTTCACTGGGTTCACACGGTAAGGAGGCAATTTAATTGGCTTTGCGTCTTCAACATCGACATCATGCATCAACACAGTGGTTCTTCCTGGAGTAGCACGGAACACTTGCGGGTACTCCTGCAGTAATGCCGAAAACTCCTGCCTTTCCTTGGGTGGTAGATGAGAAAGCTTAGTCTGGAGATCATTCATGATATCAGGATTCTTCCCCAAACTATCACTCAGGCTCATACTGCATGGGAGAGCTTCACTTGCAGACTCGGGTGGAACAGCTACTGTGCAGACTGGACTATTTTCGTCCCGCCCGTGATACAACTTCAGCATGTTGATGTGACACAGCTGCTTGCTCTTTCTACGATCTGGTGTGGCGATGACATAGCTGACATCACTGAGTTTCTTCTCCACGAAATAAGGGCCACTAAAATTGGCTTGAAGAGGTTGCCCATGAACTGGTAGCAGAATCAAAACCTGATCTCCTGGCTGAAAGTGGCGTAACCTGGACTTCTTGTCATACCAAGTCTTCATCTTCTCCTGAGCAGCTCCTAAATTCTCTCTCGCCAGCTGTAAAGCAGTGGACAGCCGTTCTTTGAACTTCATCACATACTCCAGCAGGTTGACGTCATCTTCCTCCGACAGCCAGCATTCCTTGAGTAGCTTAAGGGGTCCTCTTACTTCATGGCCAAACAGTAGTTCAAAAGGTGAGAAGCCCAGTGATTCATTTGGAGATTCTCTTGCAGCAAACACAACGAATGGAAGACCTTTTATCCCAGTCTTTCTGATGTTCCAAACAGTATTTCTTGAGCATCGATTTGAGTTTTTGATGATATCTCTCAAACGCTCCTTGGGTCTGGGGATGGTAAGCTGAAGACGTGATCTGGGAGATGCCCAACTCTTTCAGAGACTGCTTGAAAACGTTTGACATGAAATTACTTCCCCGGTCTGACTGTACCTCCTTGGGCAGACCAAACTTTGTGAAGAACCCTAGCATTTCCTTAACCACGTTCTTTGCTGAGATATTTCTAAGTGGAATGGCTTCAGGATAACGAGTAGCCATATCAATCATGGTCAACACATAAGAAAATCCTGAAGAAGTCTTAGGAAGAGGGCCCACAATATCCACCAACACATGGGTGAAAGGCGCCTCAAAAGGAGGAATGGGAACTAGAGGTGCGACCTTTTCGGTCTGATTACACTTCCCCACAACTTGACAGGTGTGACAAGACTTACAATACCAGGAAACATCCCTGAAGATACATGGCCAGTAGAAGTGTTTCAAAATGCGTGCCACAGTCTTCCTCACTCCAAGGTGTCCTGCCAAACTGGAACCATGAGCCACTCTAATGATATCCTGCCTACAAACACGAGGGATGACAACTTGATGTACAACCTCCCATTCACAGTCGCCTGATGCTGTTGGGGATCTCCACTTCCACATAAGTACTCCTGACTTTACATAATAACAAGTAGAAGCACCAGCTGACTCTTCCTCACTGCAAGCAGAGTTAGCTAGACCTTTCAACTCAGGGTCAGCAACCTGCAACTCAACCAACTCTTGATGAGACAAATTATCAACACTACGGGGTACTGCCTCATCTGGTGAGTGGTCCAAATTAGCAAGAAAAGTGTCAGCTAGGATAACATCATCATCATCATTATCCTCTAAATCACCAGTAACTTTAGACTTAGCCCTAGTGACAGCACATGCAGGGAACACATCAGGGACATCACAATCCTGGGACGCAGCCACTGGCTCACTAGACAACTGAGGAGCTGGACACACTTGACTTCCACCAATATCATTTCCAAGTAAGAAAGTTACACCTGACATTGGGAGTGTCTCAACCAACCCAACCATAACGGAACCATTAACAAAACCAGACTCTAAATTCACTCTGCACGGAGGGACAGAGAAGTAATTATTCCCTACACCTTGTAAGATTACAGTTTCATCAGAGGAATTAAAATTAGAGCCTAGAACACTGGTCAGCATAAGGGATTGGCAAGCACCTGTATCACGATATATTTTAACTGATTTCCTGTCATTCCTGTCCAGAGGACTGACAAAACCATCAGACAGGAAATTAGCACATGAACTCTTGAGAGTGTCACCCACGTTACTGCTCAAAAGAGGAGCTCCATCATGAGAATTTAAGTTACCCCTCAAAGCAGGTTCAGTTAACTCAGTTAAAGAATTCTGGGAACTCTCAAGAGTGGACACTAGACCAATTGACTGAATATTTAAAGACTCCTTTTTGTTCACATCACGCTGTCTCCTGAAACATCTCTCCGTAGTATGACCAAGCTTACTACAATAAGTACATTTACTTTTCTGAAATCTAGAGGTGAAGCTGGTATTTACTTCCTGAGAAACATCATCTTTATTTTCTTTCCTGTTACCTGTACTCTGAGTAGAGGCAACGTACTGACTCTCAGCTTTCCTTTTTCCTCTAAAATATCTCTTGTGAGTGAGAACATACTCATCAGCTAAAACTGCAGCATCAGACAAATTATCTATTCTTTTCTCATCAAGATATAGGCTTACGTCTTTATAAATACACCTTTTGAAATCCTCCAGCAAAATCATCTGCTTAAATTTGTCAAAATCAGAATCCACATTCTTAGAATTTAACCACTGCTCCAACAAATCTTCTTTGATTTTTGCATACTCAACATGGGATTGCTTATCTTGCTGGTAAGTTGTCCTAAATTTTACTCTATAAGCTTCAGGAACAAGCTCATAGGCCTTAAGAATCAAGCTCTTAACTACATCATAATTATCACATTGATCCTGAGGCAAAGATGCATAAGTTACTTGAGCTTTACCGGTGAGAACAGTTTGAAGGAGTACTGGCCAATACTCCTTAGGCCAATTAAAACCTGTAGCTACCCTCTCAAACAACTGAAAATACTTTGTTAAGTCAGATTCATTAAAAGGAGGGACAAGTTTAACATTTTTAGCCACATCAAAATCATCAGAGCTAGATGATCCAGTTCCACCTTGTTTCATGCGATACTCATGGTCTGCCTGAATCCTTGCAAGTTCAACTTGTGCGTGAAACTCAGCCTCCTTAACATCAGCCTCCTTAGCACGTGCTTGAAATTCAGCTTCCTTCACACGAGCCTCCTGCAGGGCTAGCTGTAACTTAGCTAATTCAATCTGCGTTTGCTCATTTGGAGGAGTTACATTAAACAAGCTTTTATTAATCATGCCAACAATTTGATCTTTAGAATGATGAGAGTGAACTGCAATTCCCAATTGTTGAGCAACAAGCTTAAGTTCATTCTTTGTTCTGTTTTCTATATCACACACTGTTTGCACATTTGACAAAAAATCTTTGGCTTCATCAAGTGTAGAAATAGTAGCCATCATGAATATATCACAGTCACAAAATATCAAACAATATCCTTATGATAATATCCTGAATATCCTGATATGAGGTCGCCAAATTTATGTTACGGAACAGAGAAAGATAATGTACACTTTAAGTGAGAATACGAAGAGTCACTACTGTCCCGTAAAGTTCCAGGTTCAAAACAAAAGAGTTAGGTAAAATTACAAGTTAAAGTTTAATGCTTAAATTAACAACAAAACATTCAGGACTCATAAGGATAATGTAATGGCAAATAAACAGGTTAAATATATGGTTAACTGCAATAGCCTCTATTAACACGAAATTAGCAAGAATAAATTTATCTAAGTCAGCCCTGATAAAATGAGATACCAGATAATACTCAGTGAATGCCAGATAAATAATTACAGATACAAACTATTATCAAAAATGACTGACATAAAGAACCATACATGAATTACAAAAACTTCACTAAGCCTACAAATTAAACTTATGCTATACAGTACAAGAAAAAATGCAACAACAGTTATACTCAAATTACACACAGCTGCTAGATGGTTGGAGACTTCTTGAGCACTCACAATAATAATATCTGTACAGGGGAGGACAGAGATGTGAACAAAATGAGGAGCAGATCTAAGTGGCCATGATGCAGAGACTGAGCTCATTATATAGGGGCCAGGAGAGCTTGATACAACTTGTAATGAGGACGCGCAAATGAAGCTATGGGGACAAAGAGATGACAATCCCGCAAAGTATAACAGAGATGTCGACTTACTCTACTATAACGGTAGAAGGGGGGGACTGAGGCAGAACACGCTCGTGATCAAACATGCAGCAACTGTGCGTTAAAATTACACAAAGGATGATGAAATCATAGGCTATGTAACAATATATATATATATATATATATATATATATATATATATATATATATATATATATATATATATATATAAATATATATATATATGTATTTTTTTTTTTTTTTAATAACAAAACGGGGGTAGGGAAAACAAATGGAGAAAAAAAATTATCCATACACCAGATTACTGGTGTCCTCTTGTTCACAAAATATCTGTAACAGTTAGACTTGAACAGTTGTAGGTTGAAATTTGGAGGAAAACAACTCTGGGGAAGCGAGTTCCAGAGAGATGCAGTTCGGGAATGAAAGAATTCTGATAGGGCAGAAGTTCTGCAATATGGTTGAGTGACATTCCAGTCATGAGCGCTTACCAGATGCCCGTGTAGCACGAGGGAAGGCATGGAGAGGTGGCACCATGGACGCAACTTCGTCTGAGCATTTGCCAAAAAAATATCTGTAAAATAATGCAAGGGAGGCAACATTCCTTCTTACTTGCAGGGGAGGTAGTTTATATGTAATGGCAGGGTTGTTAATGATTCTAACAGCTTTATTCTGAATTTTGTCTAGTTGTCTTAATACTAACCTCTCCACAACCATTCCACAAGGGTGAGCAATATTCAAGCTGAGAGTGCACATGACTCTTATAAATTATAGCTAACTGCTCATCGGCGAAGAAGTTACGGACTCTGTACAATAATCCAAGTTTCTTTGAGGCGGTTTTAGCAAGTGATCTGACATGAGAGGTCCAGCTGAGGGCGCTGTTAAGTGAGACACCAAGAATTTCAATACTTTTGGAGATGGGAATATTAGTAGCACTGAAGGTAATGTACGAATCTGGCAATATCTGTCTATTAGTAAACTGTATATATTTAGTTTTACTAGCATTAAAAGAGACAAGGTTGTTTTGTCCCCATTCACTGATTGCAGATAGATCTTGATTTATGGAGATGGCTGTACTGAGTTGAGAAGTAGAGATATTAGACTTTGTAAATGGATGTCTGAGTGTGAATGAACTATGTAGTGTTGAGTCATCTGCATATGAGTGAATGGGATTGTGAGTGACAGATAAGAGATCATTAATATGAACCAGAAATAGGGTTGGCGCCAGAACTGATCCCTGCGGCACGCCAGCGTTAATTGAGTGGAAATTCGAATATACATATCTACTTTTACTCTTATTTTCCTGTCACTAAGATAAGAAGAAATCAAAGGAACAAAAGACGTTAGTCCATAGCAAGAGAGTTTGGACAGCAGGGAACGGTGCCATACTCTGTCGAAAGCTTTAGAGATATCAAGAGCTACTGCATGAGTTTCTCCATGTAGATCAATTGATTGATGGATGGTATGAGTTAGGAGATTGAGTATGTCAATGGTGGATCTTTCGTGGCGAAAACCGTATTGTCTATCACTAATTAAGTTGTTGGATTCAAGATGTTTAACAATATGCTTATTAATTAAAGTTTCAAATACCTTACCAAGAGAAGATGTGATAGCTATTGGTCTGTAATTGGAGGGGTCAGACGAATTTCCTTTCTTCGGAACTGGGTGGATATTGGCTTCTTTCCATGAATTTGGGAATAAAGAAGTACGTATGCATAGTCTGAATAATTTAGCTAGTACAGAGGCAAGTTCAGGGGAACACTTTTTCAAAACAATTGGCGGAATTCCATCTGGACCTGGAGCTTTGTTGGTAGGTAAATTGTCTAGGATGGATTTTACAAATCTTGTCTGTATTTTAAGTGGGGCAATTTCGGGAGAATCAAGTTCCAGTAGTGAGACATTCTGGCTGGTATCATCTATGGTAGAGTTTCTTGCAAAGGTACTAGCAAAGATATCTGCTTTCCCACGTGGGTCACTTGTAATATTGCCATCTGAAGATTTTAGTGGGGGAATGGAAGATGACTTGTTAAAGTTATTATTGAAAGAATTAAGAGTTGACCAGAATATTCTATTGTCATTAGGGTTGTTAAGTAGTTTTGATGCTTACTTTTGAAGAAAGTTTGATTTAGATAGATTTAATACAGCTTTTGCATGATTTCTAGCAATTTTAAATTGGGAGAGTGATTCAGGTGTTTTTGATTTTAAGTAAGAGTTATATGCTAATGACTTTTGGGCTGTTGCTCTGGCACAATTGCCATCAAACCATTTTGGAGAGTTTCATCTTTTAGTGAATTGTTGACTTGGTATGAATAAATCCATACCAGCTAGTATTAAGTCACAAATGTGGGACTGGGTAGAATTGGGATCACTAGAGAAGAAAGACTGCCATGGAACATCAGCAAGATAATTTCTAAATCCATCCCAGTCTGCCCTGTCAAAGTGCCATCGGGTCACCCTGACAGGTTCGGAATGGGGAGGTGTAGGAGGGTTAACTAATGAGGCTTTGATGAGATTGTGGTCAGAGGATCCAAGTGGTGACAGTACCTCTATCCTGTATTGATCTGGATTATTTGTCAAGAATAAATCCAAGAGATGGGCATTATGGTCAGGATTATCAGGTATTCTGGTTGGTTGCTTTACCAACTGGGTGAGATTAAACGATTCCGCAAACAGCTCGCCTTCTAGACCAGCCTCGTCAGTCCGGGCAGAATGCAATAACCATTCAACATTGTGTATGTTAAAATCACCCAAAATGGTAATTTCATTGCCAAGGGCAAGGTCAAGGTTACTCAACTGAGTGGATATGGAATCAAATATACTGGGTTCCGAAGAAGCATTGGGGGAATGATAAACTACACAGATATATTTGGTAATGTTTTGGCAATTTAATTTATATAATGAGTAATCAAAACTGGATGAAGTGAAGTTTAAAATAGTATCAACTGCATATTGGGATTTGATATAACAACAGGTGCCGCCCTTGTTTCGAAAGTTTGTAAGGAGATGGTAACCGGGAAAACAAAATGGAGATATATCGGTAGAGGGTGAGATTTGTGGTTCTGTGAGGAAAAGGGCTAAAGGGGATATGGACTGAAGGAAAAAATGAACTGAGTTTAAATTTGTGGATAGGCCGCGGATGTTGGTAAAGAATAAGGCCGCACCGTCACCTCTTCGCCGACGAGCATTCCCGGAAATATATATTTATATATATATATTTATATATCTATATCTATATATATTTATATATATTTATAAAAACATATATATATATATATATATATATATATATATATATTTATAAATATATATACAGTATATATATATATATATATATATATATATATATATATATATATATATATATATTCATTCATCATCCAATCCCACGTAGCCCCATGAGGAGCGTAGGAGCCAGGGGCTAGGCAGTTGGTTCTGACATTTAAGATGAGAGTGACCAACCTCACTCATCCCTGAGTGGCATTGCGTGAGCAAGAAACCCTAACCATCCCTTGGATATAAACCTTTACCGGCTCAATCCGATTGGAGCACAATAATTACCCACTAAATCACAAGGCGGCAAAATTTGGTTATATGGTTACCACCCAGCGTAGTAAATGGTTTCCTGGTGTACAGGAAATCATTTGGCTTGTTACTCAGTGTACAGTCACCCATGGGGAGAAGGAAGAGGAAAGAATGAAGGGATGAAAGACAGAAGAGGGAGTGTAAAGTCACCCGTAGGCAGAAGGACGAGGAAAGAATGAAGGAAAGAAAGACAGAAGATAAAAAGGAAAGAAGGCTGGAGGAGAGGACAGGGCAGACACTCGAGAGCAGCACTACATTGAGTGAGTGGATGATTAGCGCCCCCACACACACACACACACACACACACACACACACATATATATATATATATATATATATATATATATATATATATATATATATATATATATATATATATATATATATATATATATATATATATTGTTACGGAACAGAGAAAGATAATGTACACTTTAAGTGAGAATACTAAAAATCACTACTGTCCCGTAAAGTTCCAGGTTCAAAACAAAAGAGTTAGGTAAAATTACAAGTTAAAGTTTAATGCTCAAACTAACAACAAAACATTCAGGACTCAGGATAATGTAATGGCAAAAACAGGTTAAATATATGGTTAACTGCAATAGCCCCTATTAACAGGAAATTAGCATGAGTAAATTTATCTAAGTCAGCCCTGATAAAATGAGAAAACACTGGATAATGCTCAGTTAACGCAAGATATATTATTACAGATACAAAATATTATTACCACTGGCTGACAGTATGAATTACAAAAACTTTACTAGGCCTACGAATCAACACCCTATGCTATACAGTACAAGAACAAAATGTAATAACACTTATACTCAAATTACACAGCTGCTAGATGGTTGGAGACTTTCTGAGCACTCACAATAATAACAACTGTACAGGGGAGGACAGAGATGTGAACAAAATGAGGAGTAGATCTAAGTGGCAATTAATGCAGAGACTGAGCTCATTATATAGGGGCCGGCAGAGCTTGATACAACTTGTAAGAAGGACGCGCAAATGAAGCCATGGTGACAAAGAGTTGACAATCCCGCTCTGAACAACAGAAAGAACGACTTACTCTACTATAAGGGAGGGGGGGAGTGAGGTAGAACACGCTCGTGATCAAACATGCAGCATACTGTACGTTAGAATTACACAAAGGATGATGAAATCATAGGCTATGTAACACCTCCCCACAAAGAAAAAGAAATTTACAAAGGAAATTTCTTATTACTCTAAAACAATCTGTCTAAAGTCTAGATAAGTAATCTGCAATAACATTTTCTTTCCCCTTGACATGTTGTATGTCTAATGAATACTCCTGAAGAAGTAGACTCCATCTTGTCAATCTCTGATTTTTATCTTTAAACTTACTAAGGAATTTCAGTGGGTTATGATCGGTATAAATGACTATAGGGTCAAAACCAGAACACAAATAAAATAAAAAATGCTGTAAACCCAAAATCAAGGCCAAAAGTTCTTTCTCAATAGTTGAGTAGTTCTTTTGAGGTGGAGTGAACTTCTTACTGTAATAAGATACAGGGTGTTCAATACCCTGATAATCCTCTTGCAGCCAAACAGCCCCAGCTCCTGTATCACTTGCATCAACAGCCATCTTAAAAGGCTTAGCAAAATTTGGAGTAGTGAGCACTGGCTGACTTAATAGGATAGCTTTAAGTTTGCTGAAAGAGGATTCACAGTTATCAGTCCAGACAAATTTAACTCCCTTTTTCAGTAGGTCTGTAAGTGGTGATACAAGAATTGAAAAGTTAAGAACAAATCTCCTATAATAACCTACCATTCCCAAAAATCTTTGTAGCTCTTTCCTACTTTTAGGTCTGGGAAGATCACTTATAACCTGAACCTTAGCTCCTGGTGGTGCAACATGTCCATCACCAATTACGTACCTAAGGTACTGAACTTTAGCTTGACTAAACTCACACTTTGATAAATTAGCTACAAGATTAGCCTGAACCAAACGCTCAAGAAATTTACTGACATGGCATAGGTGATCTTTCCAGTTGTCACTGAAGATTAATACATCATCAATATAAACAACACACCCTGCCAAACCCTCTGTTACAACATTCATGAGCTTCTGAAATGTGGCTGGTGCATTCTTCATACCATATGGCATTACAGAACATGCAAAAGTCTTTCCTAGTGTTACAAAACATGAGATCTCCCTAGCACGTTCAGTCATAGGTACTTGCCAGTATCCCTTTAACAAATCAAACTTATGTACCTAGCCTTTCAGATCTTGTCTATGCAATCTTCCACACGAGGGAGAGGGTAAGTGTCTGTTTTGGTTATCTGATTAACACGTCTGTAGTCGATGCAAAGCCGCTGTGACCCACCTGGCTTAGGGACTAGAGTGACAGGAGAACTCCACTCGCTCTGACAGGGCTCATTCATCTTGTGGTCCAACAGGTAGCCAAGCTCCTTCTGGATGAGAGGAACTTTCACTGGGTTCACACGGTAAGGAGGCAGTTTAATTGGCTTTGCGTCTCCAACATCGACAGCATGCATCAACACAGTGGTTCTTCCTGGAGTGGCACTGAACACTTGCGGGTACTCCTGCAGTAATGCCGAAAACTCCTGCCTTTCCTCGGGAGCTAGATGAGAAAGCTTTGTCTGGAGATCATTCATGATATCAGGATTCTTCCCCAAACTATCACTCAGGCTCATGCTGCATGGGAGAACTTCACTTGCAGACTCGGGTGGAACAGCTACAGTGCAGACTGGGTTATTTTCGTCCCGCCTGTGATATAACTTTAGCATGTTGATGTGACAAAGTTGCTTGTTCTTTCTACGATCTGGTGTGGCGATGACATAGTTGACATCACTGAGTTTCTTCTCCACGAAATAAGGACCACTAAACTTGGCTTGAAGAGGTTGCCCATGGACCGGTAGCAGAATCAAAACCTGATCTCCTGTCTGAAAGTGGCGTAACCTGGACTTCTTATCATACCAAGTCTTCATCTTCTCCTGAGCAGCTCCTAAATTCTCTTGCGCCAGTTGTAAAGCAGTGGACAGCCGTTCTTTGAACTTCATCACATACCCCAGCAGGTTGACGTCATCTACCTCCGACAGCCAGCATTCCTTGAGTAGCTTAAGAGGTCTTCTTACTTCATGGCCAAACAGTAGTTCAAAGGGTGAGAAGCCCAGTGATTCATTTGGAGATTCTCTTGCAGCAAATACAACAAATGGAAGACCTTTATCCCAGTCTTTCTGATGTTCCAAACAGTATTTCTTGAGCATCGATTTGAGTGTTTGATGATATCTCTCCAACGCTCCTTGGGTCTGGGGATGGTAAGCTGAAGATGTGATCTGGGTGATGCCCAACTCTTTCAGAGACTGCTTGAAAACATTTGACATGAAAATACTTCCCCGGTCTGACTGTACCTCCTTGGGCAGACCAAACTTTGTGAAGAACCCTAGCATTTCCTTAACCACGTTCTTTGCTGAGATATTTCTAAGTGGAATGGCTTCAGGATAACGAGTAGCCATATCAATCAGGGTCAACACATAAGAAAATCCTGAAGAAGTCTTAGGAAGAGGGCCCACAATATCCACCAACACACGGGTGAAAGGCGCCTCAAAAGGAGGAATGGGAACTAGAGGTGCAACCTTTTCGGTCTGATTACACTTCTCCACAACTTGACAGGTGTGACAAGACTTACAATACCAGGAAACATCCCTGAAGATACCTGGCCAGTAGAAGTGTTTCAAAATGCGTGCCACAGTCTTCCTCACTCCAAGGTGTCCTGCCAAACTGGAATCATGAGCCACTCTAATGATATCCTGCCTACAAACACGAGGGATGACAACTTGATGTACAACCTCCCACTCACAGTCGGCTGATGCTGTTGGGGGTCTCCACTTCCTCATAAGTACTCCTGACTTTATATAATAACAAGTAGAAGCACCAGCTGACTCCTCCTCACTGCAAGCAGAGTTAGCTAGACCTTTCAACTCAGGGTCAGCAACCTGCAACTCAACCAACTCTTGACGAGACAAATTATCAACACTACGGGGTACTGCCTCATCTGGTGAGTGGTCCAAATTAGCAAGAAAAGTGTCAGCTAGGATAACATCATCATCATCATTATCCTCTAAGTCACCAGTAACTTTAGACTTAGCCCTAGTGACAGCACATGCAGGGAACACATTAGGGACATCACAATCCTGGGCCGCAGCCACTGGCTCACTAGACAACTGAGGAGCTGGACACGACTTCCACCAATATCATTTCCAAGTATGAAAGTTACACCTGACATTGGGAGTGTCTCAACCAACCCAACCATAACGGAACCATTAACAAAACCAGACTCTAAATTCACTCTGCACAGAGGGACATAGAAGTAATTATTCCCTACACCTTGTAAGATTACAGTTTCATCAGAGGCATTAACATTAGAGCCTAGAACACTGGTCAGCATAAGGGATTGGCAAGCACCTGTATCACGATATATTTTAACTGATTTCCTGTCATTACTATCCAGAGGACTGACAAAACCTTCAGACAGGAAATTAGCACATGAACTCTTGAGAGTGTCACCCACGTTACTGCTCAAAAGAGGAGCTCCATCATGAGAATTTAATTTACCCCTCAAAGCAGGTTCAGTTAACTCAGTTAAAGAATTCTGGGAACTCTCAAGGGTGGACACTAGACCAATTGACTGAATATTTAAATACTCCATTTTGTTCACATCACGCTGTCTCCTGAAACATTTCTCCATTGTATGACCAAGCTTACTACAATAAGTACATTTACTTTTCTGAAATCTAGAGGTGAAGCTGGTATTTACTTCCTGAGAAACATCATCTTTATTCTCTTTCCTGTTACCTGTACTCTGAGTAGAGGCAACGAACTTCCTCTCAGCTTTCCCTTTTTCTTTAGAATATCTCTTGTGAGTGAGAACATATTCATCAGCTAAAACTGCAGCATCAGACAAATTATCTATTCTTTCTCATCAAGATATAGGCTTACATCTTTATTAATACACCTTTTGAAGTCCTCCAGCAAAATCATCTGCTTAAATTTGTCAAAATCAGAATCCACATTCTTAGAATTTAACCACTGCTCTAACAGATCTTTGATTTTTGCATACTCAACATGGGATTGCTTATCTTGCTTATAAGTTTTCCTAAATTTTACTCTATAGGCTTCAGGAACAAGGTCATAGGCCTTAAGAATCAAGCTCTTACCTACATCATAATTATCAGATTGATCTTGAGGCAAAGATGCATAAGTTACTTGAGCTTTACCGGTGAGAACAGTTTGAAGGAGTACTGGCCAATACTTTTTGGGCCAATTAAAACCTGTAGCTACCCTCTCAAACAACTGAAAATACTTTGTTAAATCAGATTCATTAAAAGGAGGGACAAGTTTAACATTTTTAGCCACATCAAAATCATCAGAGCTAGATGATCCAGTTGCACCTTGTTTCATGCGATACTCATGGTCTGCCTGAATCCTAGCTAGTTCAATTTGTGCCTGAGCCTGTGCCTGTGCCTCCTGAATGCGAGCATTTGCCTGAAATTCAGCCTCCTGAATACGAGCCAGACTCCGCCTCATTAGCCTGAGACTCAGCCTCCTTAGCACGAGCCTGAAACTCAGCTTCCTTAACACGAGCCTCCTGCAGAGCTAGCTGTAACTTAGCTATTTTAATCTGCGTTTGCTCATTTGGAGGAGTTACATTAAACAAGCTTTTATTAATCATGCCAACAATTTGATCTTTAGAATGATGAGAGTGAACTGCAATTCCCAATTGTTGAGCAACAAGCTTAAGTTCATTCTTTGTTCTGTTTTCTACATCACACACTGTTTGCACATTTGACAAAAAATCTTTGGCTTCATCAAGTGTAGTAATAGTAGACATCATGAATAAATCACAGTCCCAAAATATCAAGCAATATCCTTATGATAATATCCTGAATATCCGGATAAGAGGTCGCCAAATTTATGTTACGGAACAGAGAAAGAT
This sequence comes from Coenobita brevimanus, assembly GCF_032717465.1. Classification (NCBI taxonomy): domain Eukaryota; kingdom Metazoa; phylum Arthropoda; class Malacostraca; order Decapoda; family Coenobitidae; genus Coenobita; species Coenobita brevimanus. The sequence goes on along the minus strand of NC_136959.1, from coordinate 35,894,131 downwards.
AATGTACACTTTAAGTGAGAATACTAAAAATCACTACTGTCCCGTAAAGTTCCAGGTTCAAAACAAAAGAGTTAGGTAAAATTACAAGTTAAAGTTTAATGCTCAAACTAACGACAAAACATTCAGGACTCATAAGGATAATGTAATGGCAAAAACAGGTTAAATATATGGTTAACTGCAATAGCCTCTATTAACACGAAATTAGCATGAGTAAATTTATCTAAGTCAGCCCTGATAAAATGAGAAAACACTGGATAATGCTCAGTTAACGCAAGATATATTATTACAGATACAAAATATTATTACCACTGGCTGACAATATGAATTACAAAAACTTTACTAGGCCTACGAGTCAACACCCTATGCTGTACAGTACAAGAACAAAATGTAATAACACTTATACTCAAATTACACAGCTGCTAGATGGTTGGAGACTTCCTGAGCACTCACAATAATAGCAACTGTACAGGGGAGGAGAGAGATGTGAACAAAATGAGGAGTAGATCTAAGTGGCAATAATGCAGAGACTGAGCTCATTATATAGGGGCCGGCAGAGCTTGATACAACTTGTAAGAAGGACGCGCAAATGAAGCCATGGGGACAAAGAGTTGACAATCCCTCTCTGAACAACAGAAAGAACGACTTACTCTACTATAAGGGAGGAGGGGGGGGGAGTGAGGTAGAACACGTTCGTGATCCAACATGCAGCATACTGTACGTTAGAATTACACAAAGGATGATGAAATCATAGGCTATGTAACAAAATATATATATATATATATATATATATATATATATATATATATATATATATATATATATACTGTGTATATATATATATAATATATATATATATATATATATATATATATATATATATATATATATATATATATATATATATATATACTGTGTATATATATATAATATATATATATATATATATATATATATATATATATATATATATACTGTATATATATATATATATATATATATATATATATATATATATATATATATATATATATATATAACTGTATATATATATATATAATATATATATATATATATATATATATATATATATATATATATATATATATATATATATGTATATATATATATATATATATATATATATATATATATATATATATATATGTATATTTATATATATATACTGTGTATATATATATATATATATATATATATATATATATAAACTGTATATATAGTATATATATATATATATATATATATACTGTAAATATATATATATATATATATATATATATATATATATATATATATATGTGTGTGTGTGTGTGTGTGTGTGTGTGTGTGTACTTAGCCCTCAGTGTATTGTTATGGTATTTTTGTAAATCAATGAACATCAAATTTTTCACAGTCGTTAACCTCTCCAAGGACAAGGTTTTAGGCACGTTGTGGTTTGAGTAATGAACAGCTCCATAGCACCTTGACAGGAGAGTAGGGGGGCAGCTTATGGTTTCTCCCCTCTTAATTTAAATATTACTTGACAAAGGTTTCTGGAGTGCGTGGTATTGCTTGGAGTATGAGTGTGTTGGTGGTGTCGATGAGCTGGTGTTGTAGCAGAATGTCTGTTATATTGTGGTATGATATTTAGTGGTTGGGGACGTATCAGTAACAGACCACTGACGTGTATGATGGTTGTTTGACCCTTCGGAAATGTATGATAAGTAAAATATTTAAAATGAAGATATATTTTTTCTTCCACCTATTTCAAAACTTGTGACGTCAGGGTAATGTTGTGAAAAAAATCGATAGTGATCATTTAGATTCTTGCCTTCTGCTCCAGGTGAACGAATCTTCAATATGGGAGTTTTAGCAGACATTTCAGATACAAATATTTATATATGACGTAACCCATGCACTTTATACATCATTGCATAGTGCAAAGAGAAACATGACTCGAAACACATAGGTCAGTTATATATCTATGACTGAGTAATTTTACGAAAGCTAAAACATGTGGTTAATTGTCAAGAGTATCTCCCACGGATATGTTTGAACTGGTGTGTTCATGCAGTACTGTATTTTTTTTTTTTTATTCAAGGAAGAAGGAACCAAAGGCCAGGAGCCCACAAACCGTTCCCTTCAAGGAAAAAAAAAAGCAAAAACAATACAAAAAAGACCAAAATTCAAGATCCGTTCATTTCGAGATGCCTGGACACTCTGCGTTTGAAAGACTGGAGGTAAAAGGAAGTGGGAAACACAAACAGAGGGAGACAGTTCCAGAGATGACCTGTGGCATAAATGAAGGACTAGGCGTAATGGCTAACTCTTGCACTAGAGAGTTGGACAGAAAAGATATGAGAGTTTCTTGCTAGCACCCGTCGGGCAGGTCTAGGGATGCAAGTAAACAGTTCAGAGGAGCAGTGACCATTGAGGTAGCGATAGAAAAGTGATAAAGATGCAACAGTGCAGCGAAGAGACAGAGGTTGAAGGGAGCTAGTAAGAGGAGGAGAGTTGATGAGACGAAAAGCCTTTGACTCCATCCTTTTGAGATGAGCTGTAAGTAGGGAGCCTTCCCACACATGAGAGTTGTACTCCACACAGGAGCGAATATAACTCGTGCATAAAGTCAACAACTGTGCAGGGGTAAACAAGGTACTGAGTCGACATAGCACACCTAATCTCTTGGAAGCAGATTTCACAAAATATACAATATGATCTTTCCAAGATAAATTCCGAGTGAATGAAACCCCAAGCATGTTCAAGGATGATGCAGGATTGAGCTTGATATTACTAATATTAGTGGGTACTCCTGTGGAAGATTTTGTCGGGTTGATAGACATAAGAAGTGAGTCTTTGATGCATTAAAAACAAGATTATTTTTACCCCAGTCAGAGATACGAGCCAAGTCAGCTATTAGGTGCGCCATAGCCTCATCCCTTGTTTGTTGAAGTAACTGCTGAGAGGGACATTGCGAAAACCGAATAGAAAGTTGAAGGGTGGAATCATTAGCATACAAGTGAATAGGGTTAGATGTACAGCTTAGAAGGTCATTAATGAAAAAAGGAAGAGAGTTGGTGATAGGACAGACCCCTGAGGAACACAACTGTTGATAGATCTAGGAGAAGAATGATGGCCGTCTACAACAGCGGCTATAGAACGACCAGAAAGGATGCTATAGATGAAGGCACAGATAGTAGGATAGAAACTGTAAAAGGGCAGTTTGGAAATTAAAGATTTATACCAGACTCGATCGAAAGCCTTTGAGATGTCAAGTGCAATGGCAAAGCTATCGCCAAAGTCCTGAAAGAAGGATGACCAGGAGTCTGAAAGGTAGGCGAGATGATCGCCTGTGGAACGTCCCTGACGGAACCCATACTGACGATCAGAAAGAAGGTTGTGATAGGAAAGATGCATTAAAATTGTTCCGTTAAGAATAGACTCGAAAACGTTTGAGACACAGGATGTTAAAGCAATTGGACGATAGTTAGAAGGCTGGGAATGGTCACCCTTCTTTGGGACGGGCTGAATGAGAGTAAACTTCCAGCAAGAAGGAAAGGTACACGTTGAAAGACAAAGGTGAAAGAGTTTTCCTGGGCAGGGTGTAAGCACAGAAGCACAGTTCTTGAGGAAAACGAGAGGGACTCCATCAGGTGCACATGCCTTGTTAGTATTAAGGCCAGTGATGGCAGAAAATACATCAGCTGAAGAAATATCAATGTCAGGCATGAGGAAGTCAGTGGGGGGAAGTGATGGAGGAACAGCACCGGAATCATCTAAGGTGGAATAGACCTTTTCCATCGACGTCACAGAAATCACGTGGTTTTGTTTACGACTCCATATTGGACAGCAAACTCCTCACAGCAATAGCTGTCCAGACAGGGCTGTCAGAGATTGAACTGTCTGATATATGAAGAAATCTGGATCAATGCCACTAAGATCTGTACAGGGACAAGATTAAGTGTTTGAGGCTGGATGCTTACACCATATCTAGAGAGAAATTCACCCGTTTCAAGTACGGTAGATCGAAGCCAGATCTCATATATGGCGATCTCTATCACTATTTGGTGAACACCCCGTGAAAGTTCACCAGGGCATTCCTCAAGGTAAATATGTGTAATATATATCAAGCTGGAATTGACATACAGTACATATAAATCGTCTTGGAAATCAGCAAATTATTGACGTGGGGCCAAAGGGGGAGGGACTGTATACAATGACTGGGAACCGAGTAGTTGATGAATGGATGGAGGGTGGGGACCTTGGAGTGGGGGAAGGAGGTGGAGGGAGGGTGGAAGGGTTGAATGGTGGTGGGGGGTGGGATTAGGGTTGGTTTGGGATGTGGGGGTATGGAGGGTGGGTGGGGTGAGGGTGTGTAGGAGGGTTGAGGATGGGTGGTAAGGGGTGGGATGGATAGGGGGTGGAGGGGGAGGGGGTTGGGTGGTGGTGGTGGGGCTTGTGGAGGGAAGATTGGGGGCATGGGGTGTGGGGGTGGGGGTTCAAAAATGGGGGGTAGGGGGTTGTTGAGAGGTGAGAGTGAGGGTGGTGGGGGACAGTTGTGGGGTGCGGGTGGCGGAGGGGGTCGGGGTGGCGAGAGGGGAGTGAGGTGGCAGTGGGAGGGTGGTGGAGGGTGTAGGTGGGATGGGGATGTGTGTGAGGTGGTTGGGTGGTAGTGTTGGGGATGGGGGTGGGGTCTGGCTCACCTGATATGAAATGCCTACTACAGAGTGGGGTGTAGGCCGTCGGCTGCCAATTCTCCCTCTTCACGGCAGTTATCCACTTCTGTTGCCTTTCGTTATTGGATGGAAACCGGCAGAAGTTTACTCCATTTCCACTTTTCTGTCATCTTACAGCCGATGGCACAACAGTGGAATACCACTGTGAAATCTGCAGTTCTCTCTCTCTCTCTCTCTCTGTCTAGACGTCCGACAATTTGCCGTCCAGTATGGCGTCGTAAACAAAAGTCACATGACCCGTGATGTCAAGTGGAAACGATCTATCGGAGGAGAAAGTCTGAGCAAAGAGATCTGCTTTATCAGTAGAAGAAATAGCTACAGAGCCATCAGAGTAGAAAAGAGGAGGGAAGGATGAAGTAGTTGTTAGAAAGGTTTTTGGCAAGGAGCCAGAAGGAGTGGGAAGAATTCGAGTTGGACAGTTGAGAGCATTTAGTAAGGATGAAACTATTTATAGGAGAGCGAAGAACAGACTTAGCACGATTCCGGGCAGAAACATAAAGATGTGATTCAGGGGTGGGTTGGCTCTGGTACCTTTTATAGGCCCTCTCCTTGTTGCGGACAGCATTAGAACAAGCGTGATTAAACCAAGGCTTTCTTAGATTAGTCAAAGGATATGAGAAGGGAATGTATGCTTCCATGCCCGAGAGAATAACGTCCGTAATGCGCAAGGCACACTCAGATCGCTCCCGGCCAAGGAAGCAAAAATCAAAATCGGTGTGTACCACGACGTTTTATCAGTCCAACACGGCAAAGGGTGCCAAAACCGAGTGTGTGTGTGTGTGTGTGTGTGTGTGTGTGTGTGTGTGTGTGTGTGTGTGTGTGTGTGTGTGTATACATAGTGAAATAACTGTGTGTATGTGACCAGTCTTTTTCGTTATTGTTTCATGATGTTAAAAATGATCACACTAGTCTCTCAAAGCCAGTGAGAGTTGCTTGAGATAATTTACAACGTCTTGAATAGTATTTTCTTGTACTGGTATATGAAGGATGGAGTTTGCAAGGTAGTGTCATTTTTTTTTTTTTCTGCAGTACAGGTTCAATGAAACATCCATTCACTTACAACTGAACATAAGTGCAAATCTATGCTTAGCTGCATACAGCGAAAGAGAGAGAGAGAGAGAGAGAGAGAGAGAGAGCATCGACAACAACAGGATTTAGAGAACATGACCACAAATATCACGGAAATTACAAAGCAAGATATTCAGTACAAACATCCATCGTATGTATGCGTATATTAGAAACCCCACTGTCTCCTCTGTGACAGGTGTTGGTGTGCCCAAGGTCTCACTGGGTGTGCCCAGACACGTGCAGGTGGACGAGTGATAGTGCGGCGAGACATGCTAGCGCTGTGTTTCGATTCTCTCTCTCTCTCTCTCTCTCTCTCTTTCTCTCTCTCTCTCTCTCCCCCCCCCCCTCTCCATTCTTCTGAACCATTTCACCCTCTCTCCTATCATGATCTTTGTTTGTTTGTTTTTCTACATCACCCACTCATACTTCCTTCTCTCTTTGTCTCAATATCTATCTCTTTCTGTCCTTTCCATCCCCAACCAGTACATTCAATAATGCTCAAGGGACTGATATGAACACGACATGAAAGTCGCATCAGCATATCAAACATTCGCGCTCTACTCCACGATCCCTCATTTTCAGTGCAAATATTACACACAAAGACCACTGGCATGTTCGAGTGTGTGTGTGTGTGTGTGTGTGTGTGTGTGTGTGTGTGTGTGTGTGTGTGTGTGTGTGTGTGTGTGTGAAGGTAATGTCCGTCCTCAGGTGTTAATCAATGCATCCGTACATATATAGTAATCGGAATTGTTACGCATTTGTACACTAGAAAATGAACTTACTTCCTATTGATTTATTTTTTGTTTGTATTGAATGTGTTGACTCTGATGCATCCCTCCTCCCTCTTACTCTAATGATGGTAAATACATTAAGCGCGTAAAAAGCGTTTAATGAGATAAATAATTGTTTTCCAGTGGCTGGCCACACCACTGATAAAGACGGAGTATGAAACAAGCTACAGGGAACACCATATATTCCCCTAGATGAGGGTGTCATCACAGCAGCTGTCCTCACGATGGGAAGGAGTTACTACCCGGATGGACGTTTCTTTAATTAAATGATTACAAATATGCGACGGGAAGGGAAGTAAATCCTAGTCTGCATGGAAGATGTAAATTTGGTGGTTATGTGAGATCGAGAATTGATGTTTATGTGGCTGTGGAGAGGTGTGCAGGTATTGACTGGTTGGGTGAAGAGGTTTGGTTATGGAAGACTAACGTGGCGCTGATGTGACTGGAAGGAATTTATGCGGTGAAAACATGTGCTGGGGTACTTAGTGTGGTGGTATAATGGAGTGTGGTATGGAGAAAGATATTTGGATTTGCAATGGCATGTAACAGGATGGTCTATGAGTATTTATTTCAAGGTCATGGAAGTATATACCGTAGTATATATATATATATATATATATATATATATATATATATATATATATATATATTGCCAGACGCCTCAATCACGTTTGAGGTGGCCACAAACACATCGCCTCCAAGTCGCCCTGTCCCCCGCCATTTCACTGCCCTGCTCCCAACCCACACCCCCTCTCTCTCATGTACCTCCCCACCCCATCCCTCCATCTCATCCTCGGCCTTCCCCTCTCTCTTCCCCCTCCACCTCACTCACATACACTCTCTTCGTCAGTCTTTCACCCTCCATCCTCTCCACATGGCCAAACCACCTCAGTGTGTTCCTCATAACGCTTCCTATCACATCCACATCCACACCACAACGCTCCTTTATATCCTCATTCGTCAGCCTGTCTCTCCATGTGACTCCACAGGCTCCTCTTAAATAACTCATTTCCACTGCTCTCACTCTTGACTTGTGTCCTTCCAACAACGTCCAAGCTTCACTTCCATACGTCAGGTATCACAATACTATCATGTAGTAACTTTTTCACTTCCATGCTCACTTCCCTGTTTCTTATCACTGCTTTCAAAGAACCAGCAACCTTTCTTCCCTGCTGTATCCTTTCAAGCACTTCACCCTCCAAACCTCCATCCTTACTCATCACACTTCCCAAGTACAAGTACTTAAACGTACTCACATTTTCCAATTCCTCACCATCCAACCTCGCTGTACATTCACTGACTTCACCTCTCTCAAAGACCATCACTTTACTCTTCCCTACATTCACCTTTATATATATATATATATATATATATATATATATATATATATATATATATATATATATATATATATATATATATATATATATATATATATTCCTGCTGCATCAGTGCATGAAATAAGTTGTAAATTTCTATTACTTCAACACAAAAATGTGCAGTTTTTTTCAGACACGTTTACGACTGTTTTTCCACTTATACTTCAGAATACATGGGGATACGGTCGAAGCATGTGTCCTGATCCCTGCCCTGCATCGTCCTGGCTCACCCTGGGGCAAACTGTAGCTCCCGTTAGCCCTTCAAAAATTAGTAGGGAGATGGTTACCATAATCCCCGGAAGTTCTACCATCGGAGTGATGTGGGGCCAAGGCTCAATAACTAGTCTTCCACAACAATCCCAGGCGGGGAACTCAACCACATTTACCATATAGTTAAAGTCCGGGTAGAGACTATTAGTTATAAATTACATCTACTATACACAGCTTAACCTCCATGGGGTTATGCCTCTTCCTTTTTTCCTGTATCTCGCTATTTAGAAGAACCCTGTTCCGACCCTGTCAAGGCACTGTCTTCCACAGGGAGGCTGCTGCTTGATTGTGATCGATGGTTCTGCTTAGCCAGTCAGACCATAGTATTGCAACAACAAGAACTACACTATACACCTTCCACAAAAACCAAAGTTTTGGGGGGATTGGCCTTGCGATCACATGTTATGGGAGAATCATATTTCATTTTTTAAATGGGCAGAACACATCGTAACAAGGAGGGCAGTACTGCAGTTCGCTAAATAGGAGATGCACATAATACTACAGACAACCCCAGACTTCTGTAACAATACGACATTTAGCAATAAAACCGTTTTCTGTAACGCTCCCAGGTGCTCCCGGTTGGAAGTCAGCACTTCCTGTTAGAATCATTTCCTCTTCCTCCTCATCCTCATTCTCATCATCATCCTTGAGAAAGATCCCGCCTTGTCCACTCTGGGAAGAGAGAGAGAGAGAGAGAGAGAGAGAGAGAGAGAGAGAGAGAGAGAGAGAGAGAGAGAGAGAGAGAGAGGTTGAAGAGAGTCAGTGAGAGGAGGGGAGTTGAGATAAAGTCTTTGGCTTTACCATGTTTACAAGATCTGTATGTGGGGAGCTCACCAAACATGCCAGTTGTACTCCATACAGGTGAAATAAAACCCCATACGAAGTCAACAACAACGCAGCCATAATGAAAGCAGAGAGTCAGACAGTGATACCTAGTGTCTTGAAAGCCTATTTTTCAGGGGAAGTACAGTAACAGGGTCTTACATGATAGATTTCGAAAAATAAAATCATAAGGGTCCAATAATGACGAAGGTCTGAGGTGTGTATTGTTAGAAATTAGAGTATATTCCTGTGGAAGATTTTGATATGTCGAAAAATATAGGAACTGAGTTTTTGGCATTATGAACATTTTTTTTTTTTCCCAGATAGAAAGGACAGGTAAATCAGTAACCATGTGTGCCATATACTGATCCCGTGATTGCTGAGATAAATACTGTGGTAGATTCTGGGAGAAATTGGTTGATATGTGAGACGTGAAGTCATCAGAGTATGAGTGGATAGACTTAGAGGTGCAGTTGTAAAATCGTTGATGAAGAGAAGGTTGAGAGTTGGTCACAAGACAAAATCATGGTGAACACCGCTACTGACTAGGCAAATGAAAAATTAGTACTTTAAAAATGGGGAATAGGGATAGCTAAAAAAAGTAAACAAACAAGGAAAGATCGCTGGAGAGCATCCCAAACCAGCAAGGATGATTCGAGTAACGTTCACAGTGTCAACCCACGTGTCCTTTTTTACTCACATATTTACAGTTTGTAAAGAGTTTACACTGTCAACGTTACTTGAATCCTTGCTGGTTTTGCATGCTCTCCAGCGATCCTTTCTTGTTTGTTTACTTTTTTTTTTTTTTTAGCGATCCCTATTCCCCATTTTTAAATTAGTTTTTTTTATTTACCTAGTTTGCTTACTTTTTAAATAATTCATTTATGAACTAAACAATGAAAATTCTTGCGTTTCAATTACCATTAAAAAGCTTTTATGTTATGACACTAAACACTTGATATTTTCTAATAATTTTCATCGCTGTGGTGTTGTGGCTTTGCACACATTAATTGTTGGTCGTTATTTTAAATTTTGGTCTTCATTTCGTTTACTATAATTGTGCGACCTCTTACAGTGTACATTGTTTTAGAATCTCTATATTTTGCAAACTGATTAAACAAAAAATTTTTTAAAGAAGCTGCATTGAGTAAAATCTGAAACACGACGGTATATATTCAAATTGATTACAAGACAGAATCAAAATCTGCCATTGTGTGCTTTGCCTGACTATTTCGCATAATAGCGTTTTTTTTTTTTTGGGGGGGGGAAATTGAAAATGCAACATTACTACATTAGTTACAGTAATAATTGATATAGGGGTCACTTCTCGTGCCTCCCCCATGCCCTCTTCGTACCCTTCCTCTGTGTCTTGCTCGTTCCTCTCCTTCATATCTTCCTCTCCCCCTTCCGCTTGGCCCCCCTGCAGTTGACTCGTGAGACGGTTACTATCACGATGAATTCAAATAACGTTGATAAACTGATCCATGTTTGGCGTTAGTTCGCTTTAAGAAATGGTCACGATGTCACAACGTGGTCACTTCCAATTTAGAGTGCAAAGCACAAACCCACGCTTTTCAGTTGTCTCACGTGACGTCTACACACAAGCCTGCTGGGACTTCAGGGATGAACTAAGAGAATCTAAATAAAGCTTCCAGTTAAAAATTAATGTAATTGTGAAAAATCGCGCTGGTGTATTTGAATTACGTAAAGACCCTTTCCCACAATGGCGCTTCATTGCCCGTGTAAGTAATCTACTGGCTAGAGTTTTCCAATTAGTAATAACGTAGTACAATATAAAATTTAATATAGTCACACTGCTAGTCATGCAGTATTGATACTGGACGACAGTTCCGCACTTGAATGGCTTCTCACGTGCTTGCAATAGCGTAGAGGAATCTGTGTATCCGAAGGTGTATGATCATCTTTCGATTTGGCTTCTAAAATACGTCGTGGACCCGCGTAGTGACCCATTAAGTAAGACTGGTTAGTTTTCATCCTTGTAGAAATGTGAAACAATAAAATGAATAATAATATGAACAAACTGGCAAATTTCGAATGTAACAAACTTTCTTACAACACTTCTTTTCCACATTATCAATGCTTTGCTGACCTAAACTATTGAAAAGGAACACTTTGGATGTTGTTTCAAGAATAAGTTTGCTTTCCAAGATGGCTTTTGGGTGACTGTTCTATTAGGGTTTTCAGCAAATTCCAGGGCGACCCCTATTATGTGCCCACTGTCTTGATTCATGATACCTTTAGAAGAGGTCAGCGCTCTACACAGCAGCTATAGAACAAAACGATTGGAAGTTTGAGTGGTGGTGTGGTGGTGTGGTAGAGTGATCTGGTGGAATGGTTGTGTGATGAAGTGCCGGTGTGGTGGTGTGGTAGAGTGGTCTGGTGGAGTGGCGGTGTTGTGGAGTGATGGTATGGTGGAGTGGCGGTGTGGTGGAGTGGCGGTGTGGTGGGGTGGCTGCGCCGTATAGTAGCGATGAGATAAAATGGTCATGTGGGGGATTGGTGATGTGGTGGTGTGGTGGACTGGTGGTGACAGAGGAGACAGAGTAGTGGTGACGTAGAGGTGATGGAATGGTGGTGTGGTGGTGTGATAGAGTTGTGATCTGGTGGAATGGTGGTGTGGCGTGTAATTGTGGTTGCGTGTTATTGTGGTGGAGTGGTGGTGTGGTGGAGTAGCGATGTGGTGGAGTGGTGGTGTGGTGGAGTAGCGATGTGGTGGAGTGGTGGTGTGGTGGAGCTGCGATATGGTGGACTGATGTGGTGGAGTGGCGGTGTGCTGAAGTGGCTTTGGTGGAATGGTGGTGTGGTAAAGGTGATGGTATGGTCGTGTGGTAGATTTGATGGAATGCTGGTGTGGTAGAGGTGATGGTATGGTGGTGTGGTAGAGGTGATGGTATGGTGGTGTGGTAGAGGTAATGGTATGCTGGTGTGGTAGAGGTGATGGAATGGTGGTGTGGTAGAGGTGATGGTATGGTGGTGTGGTAGAGGTGATGGTATGGTGGTGTGGTAGAGGTGATGGTATGGTGGTGTGGTAGAGGTGATGGAATGGTGGTGTGGTAGAGGTGATGGTATGGTGGTGTGGTAGAGGTGATGGTATGGTGGTGTGGTAGAGGTGATGGAATGGTGGTGTGGTAGAGGTGATGGTATGCTCGTGTGGTGGAGGTAATGGTATGGTGGTGTGGTAGAGGTGATGGAATGGTGGTGTGGTAGAGGTGATGGAATGGTGGTGTGGTAGAGGTGATGGTATGCTGGTGTGGTAGAGGTGATGGTATGCTGGTGTGGTGGAGTCGTGGTGTGGCACGTATGTGTTCTAGAAATTATTTTCTGTTTCATGCAAAGAAGAAAGAACCAGAGGCCTTTAGTCCGCAAAATCTTATTGTTTTGTCTACAGTCTATCTATCTACTGCCAGACGCCTTAATCCAGTAAAGGGTGGCCACAAACAAATTGCCTCCATGTCGCCCTGTCCTCCGCCATTTCACTGCCCTGCTCTCAGCACACACACCCTTCTCTATTATCTTTCTCCATTCCATCCCTCTATCTCATCCTTGGCCTCCCCCTCCCTCTCCCCCCCTCCACCTCACATACACTTTCTTTGTCAGTCTCTCACTCTCCATTTATTTTGTAACTGGACAAAATATAGCCTTATTAAAGGTCCTTCCAGTTTGAGATACCTTAATACTTTACACTTAAGTGGCTGGAGGCCATTGACGCAGGAATATACAGACAGGAAGAAAGTTCGAGGGCTGACTCATTGCATATTTAATTACTGAAAATATTGATTAATCTTTGCATCAGAGAGTTGGAGAGAAAATGGGCGAGAGTATGATGCCAAATAGGTCTTGCGATCCCACTGTATCGTTGGAGGAATGCAAACAAACATTTCAAAAGAACAATGACCACAATAAGAGCAATAATAGAGGGATGAAGATAGAAAAGTTCGGCGAAGAAAGGTCGAAAGGAATCAGTAAAATGAGAGAGGTTATTAAAACAAAAATCATTGATCTAAAATATGTAAAAGCGTTGTATTTGGTTACACCTCCCGATCACACACACACACACACACACACACACACACACACACACACACGCACGCGCGCGCGCTCCACACAGAGGCAAATAACACATCTGGACAATATGAACAGCTTGGCAGAGTTAAAGAAATACTAATAACATTATTGGTGTCTTGACTGACATCCTTCGTAATAACTGTGTGATGGTACGATGATGGTAGAATCTGGTGAAGGGGATTATTGGTTATCAGAAAGTTGTAGTCACGGAGATTATTGCACGGTAGATGGAATGCTGGAATGAGAAATATACAGTGACGTCAACATCATGGGAGTGCTGGAGTCGTACTATAATATTAATCGTTTTCTTTAATGTGTATCTGACTTTAGACATACGGTAACCTTGACAGTCCTATCCCCCTGATCCAGAAGTCTTTCTAGGTACCACACACTTTCATGTCACCACTTCGATACTAATGTCCAGCATTTTCACTGAACAGACGTTAGGCCAATATCGGGAACTTTTGGAGGGGAGAGTCGGTTATTAGTGAGAGTCTTTCCAAGACATGTACTTGTGTCTTGTGAAATCCGTTAAATTTGGTTTAAACGAAATTCATATTACCACAACTTTCCAGGCCTGTGATCAAAATCGTGTTCTTTCGGGAAACAGACTATTTATCTAGTTAGACACTTGATCAACAGCTAAAATTCATATGATTTTCTGAATAACAGTGATTTTGTGTACTTCTCGTATAGCCAGGACGGAGAAAACCCAGGAATATAAACACTACCACCTAAAGCAGCTATTTCCAGGAACATTATGCAAAAAGAAAAAAAAAATATCCTGTGCTGACTGCACTGATTCTGAACAAGTGAGTTAATTCTCACTCCCAAGGCAGTTATTTTTTTCCCCCGCTTGTGTGGTGGGAGGTAGACTACACGTAAGACAATAGTCGACGCATCAGTACATCGAGACACTGGAATATAACGTGCAATATGTCTCTTTCAAAAAACAAGATAGTCTAGCATAATATCCGAGCATCGAGGCACTGAATGTGTTAATGGTATATATGGCTTTTTTTGTTTTGCTTTGTTAGAAAGACAGAAGACTCCTTCCAAAAAGTAAGCCTGTGCAAATACAGTCTGGCATTAAGTTCCAAAACTAATTAATAAAGAGTTAGACCTAGTCTCCGCCAAAGTTGGATCATTCGCGAATCCTCCGGAGATTATGGACAAATAGCTTAACTGCAGGAATTTTTACATGTTTTTACTACCACTTTGTATTAATTGAGCCGAGGAAAGATTAAAGTGGCATTAGAAATTCAATGTAGATTTAAATGGAAACAAATAAAAAGATACCGACAGTTATTTTGTAACGCTATACTTGTCATCATTTGTCTCTGCACTACACTGATTGTGGCACTTGGCTGTCCTGTGTCATGATGAATTTCAAGTTTTTCAAAAACCACCTTTAGCTACATGAAATGGTATAATATATCTGACAATAAGAACATGCTCTTACATTGCACTGTTTTTTGTGGCACAACATTATCTGAAAATGTTTATTGAAGCAGCACAGTAAATTTCGTTTTATAAAATCGGTCTGAGTGAATAATAATTGCATAATAATCGTCTAAGAGCCCTAAACAACTTCAACGAAAGTTTTCGTGTGTTACAAGTTCATTTGATTGATTTTAGTATACTGTTATGCATTACAGAATTATCATGGCATGCATTTTTTCATTACAATATAATTTTGTGTTCACAGGCTACGTAGAAGACGGCATACTAGTAAACTTTTTGAAAAGTATTGCAATGTTCCATGAGTATGTTTACTTCACTCATTCCCCATATATTTCTAGCTCCCCAGTCCTCAAGTATGCAGATAACACAATTAGCGAAGTAGACTAATAGAGTTAGCAGACACATCCATATTGCCCTTGTGACCAAGTGAGAGTGGCTAGAGAGTGGTGACAAGACATGAAAACTTAGGAGGGAGTGGTACTCTCTCCCACCAAGTCTGGAGCTCAATTGTTTCAAAGGCTGGAGGAAAATTGCAAAATGCATAGCCAGTCAAAAAACTATCATGCAGTAGTGGTACAGCTCTGTCTGAAATGTATAGGCAGTCAAAAAACTATCATGCAGAAAGGGTACAATTATGTCTGATATGTGTAACCAGTCAAAACTATCATGCAGAAGGGGTACAGTGATGTCTGAAAAGTGTAGACAGTCAAAACACGATCATGCTGTAAGGGTATAGTAGGGAATTTCAAAATTTTGAATTTTGTGCTCAGTGAATGCACACATGGTAATTGAGTACCATTTCACAAGCAATGGCTTCGTGGAAAATATGATAACAACTGCCTGTGGCTATCTCACTCCGCAAGGCATGCATGTTTTGTCCCTTATGAGAAATTATTCTTTTTCTGGCTAACGTCAAAGACTATTCCGAAACTGAGTTCTAGGAGGGGAGAGATGGAAAGAGCGGTATTGGACCTCTTGAACCAGTGATGGCAAGTAGAAGACTGAGTGGCCAGCCTCTCCTTTGATACTACAAGCAATATGGGTGTCCACAGCGGGGCTTGCACCATCATCCAGAACGCCACTTGAAAACTACTTCTCTTCATGTCATGCCGCCACCACATCCACGAGCTTTTCGCCGGGGTCTTTGAAGCGTTCTTCTCCTTCCCTGGCCCGGAAATCCCGTTATTTGGCCGGTTCAAGGATCACTGGAATATCAGCGATCAGCACGTTTTCAAACCATATGCTCAGGCCAATGGTTCCGATCTACAACCCTTAAATCAATGGGTCTCAAAGCACCGAGACGAGCTGGCTTCCTTCATCATTGCCAAACTCCGGTACAGCCATTACTGCAACAATTACAGGGGATACCTTGAACTTGCTTTCCGTTTCTAGGGTTATTAACTCCCCAAAATGAGAAAGCACTCTGACGGCAGATGCCACATTTCTGGAGTGTACAGCACGGCCACATGAATAGGGCGGGGGATCTACTCCCTGAAGACTTGTTCCGGGAGCAATTCCCTCTCACCCCTCACAAGGAACGATCCCTGAAATGGATAAACGTCTTCTCGGTCACGGTGTACCTTCGAGTTTGGTACTCATCGCCAGTTGGAATCATTGCACCCAAAAATGATCTGGCTCTCCTCAAGACACTACAGATCTACAAGAACCAGGTCAACAAGGAAGTGGGCGGCACAGCACTCAGAAAACTTCAGAAGCATGGCTGGTACCTGAGTGAGAATCAACCAGGATTAGGTATTTTCTCGAACCTCTTGCCTGAGGACGAAAAAGCTCAGATGCTCGTCAGCCTTCACCAGAAGCCTCCTCGAAAGGTGAGGACAAGGAAATTGGAACCCTGAATGTTCCGAGATCCCACGGAAGATTGCTGATTTCATCATGATCAAACACAAAACTTTTTCAAATGTTTGAAGATGGAAGTTCCCAGAGAGCTCGAGCACATCGAGGAGCACTGCAGCCAGATCATGCCAGTGAGCAGAGTCAATGACTGCTGAATGTGGAGTCGAGCTGGCAACTGACCTTAATGAGAAGCTCACTAGTAGCGAGGAGGAAAGACAGCTAGCCCTCCAAATCATCGCCAACCACAGGAAGGAGGTTCCTTAATTGCGGAAGACCTTATATGTCTAATTATCATGTGTCCTGCTATAAGTCCTGGGGTGTCAGGACAGTATCCTCCAGAGGACAAAATCCCTCCATGCAAAATATCCCTCGAGGACAAAATCCCCCTGGACAATATGCCCCAATGCACAATATCCCCAAAGGACAAATTTTACCCCATTTTTTTATACTCTAGCCCCGTACCCCTACTGGATACATATCACAGCTCATATAGATAGATTAGGTTAGGTTAGGTGTATAAATAAGTATATGTATGTATGTACCGCACTGCCTCCTGTGTTTACAGGCAGTGTACCATCAAAAGTGAGTAGGCAGTGTTGGAAAATTAGACTCTTGGATATTAAACAAACTGAAATCCATGAAGATCTCTGCATACAATGTAAGAAGCCTTGCAGAAGATTACAAACTTGATAACCTAATGGCTGAACTGGAAAACATTAGTTGGGATATTGTAGGTCTGAGTGAGATCCACAGAAAAGAAGAAAAAGTAATTCAACTCAAAGACAGCAACCACCTATTTTACTACACAGGAAGGGAAATGAAAGAGTTAGTGGCGTAGGATTTCTAATTAACAGGAATCTTGTGGAAAACATTGTTAAATTCAACAGTGTATCTGACAGAGCAGCATTTGTTGTCATCAGACTTTGCAGAAAATATATCCTGAAAATAATACAAGTATATGCACCAACTTCTCAAAGCTCAGATGAAGAGCAGAAACATCCTATGATGACATCTCCCACATTATGGAAGAAGAAAAGACAACATATACTATACTCATGGGAGACTTCAATGCAAAAGTTGGAAAGTCGAAAATTGGAGAAGCATGTATGGGAAAATTTGGAGTGGGTGAAAGGAATGAAAGAGGAGAAATGCTGGTAAATTTTGCTGAAATGTTTAACATGATAATAATGAACACATTCTTCCACAAAAAAAAAAAAAAAAAAAAAAAAAAAAAACAGGGAGAAAGTGGACCTAGAGTAGCCCAAATGGAGAAACAAAGAATGAAATCGACTTCATTATAGCAGATAAGAATAACACAATCACAAACGTCACAGTTATCAGCAAAGTAAATATAGGTAGTGATCACAGAAAGGTGAGATGCACAGCCAGATTCAATTTCAGAAGTGAGAGAAAGAAGATAATTAAAGATGAAAAGATATGCCCAATAAAAATAAACGAAAACAAAGCAGCCTTTCAGTTGGAAATAAGAAACAGATTTCAGAGTAATGCTGAGCGTGACATTGATGAGCTGGATGACAGACTAATAAAAATGCTAAGAGAATCAGTGGATGTAGCAGGAAAACCTAATACAACCAAAGCCAGGAAATATTCAGAAAAGACAATCAAGCTTAAGAAAAAACGAAATGAAATGAAAGTAAAAACAAAGACGAAATAGAACGAGCGGAATTAAATAAGCTTATCAATAAAAGACAAAGAGAAGAAAAATAAAGAGAAACTTGGATCAGATCAAAGAAACCAAAAAAAATGGAAAAAGCCTGAAACAAGTCCGAAGTAAAATGGCACTAGGAAAGCAACAAATTACATTGCTGAAAGAAAAAAACGGCGATATCATTAAATGCCGAGATAAGATGGTGAAGAGAGTTGAAAAAATTTGCAAAGAACTGTATGCATCAAAGACTGTAGTGCCAATAGCTAACTTTTCAGATGACACAAGTGAAAAACCTGAGGTAACACCAGACGAAGTAAATATTTCTCTTAAAAATATGAAAAGCGTGAAGACTCCGGGAGAAGATGAAATAGAAACAGATTTACTGTTGGATGCAGGGGTAGAAGTACAAAATAGGCTTGCTCAGTTATTTACCCACTGTATCAAACAGAAGAAAATTCCCAAAACATGGTGTAATGCAATAGTTATTTTACTGTACTAAAAAGGTGACTCAAAAGATCTTAGTAACTATCGACCCATTAGCTTATTATCAGTCATTTACAAACTCTTCACTAAAGTTCTTACGAACAGAATAACATCAATTTTGGAGAAGAACCAACCTCGTGAAAAGGCAGGATTCCGAAGCGGGTATTCGACCACCGATCATCTACATACAATGAATCAGCAAAATGAGAAAACTACAGAATATAATAAACCACTGTGCTTAGGTTTTCTTGATTACGAAAAGGCTTTTGATTCACTGGAGCACATAGCGATGATAAATTCACTGCGAGAACAAGGAGTGAATGAGAACAGTGTGAAACTGCTCAAAAACATATAAAAAGAGGGATCTGCTACAGTTAAATTACATAAGGACTCGGAAAAAATTAAGATTGAGAAAGGCGTGCGTCAGGGAGATACAATTTCACCAAAGTATTTACAGCATGCCTAGAAAGTATTTTTCAGAAGGCTAGACTGGGAAAACAAAGGAGTGAACATAGATGGAGAAAAGCTAAACCATTTAAGATTTGCAGATGACATTGTCCTAATCTTAAAAACAGCGGAAGCATTGCATGAAATGTTAAATGAGCTGAACAGAGAAAGTCTGAAAGTAGGACTGAAGATGAACCACAGTAAAACTATTGTAATGTTTAATCCACAAACACCAAAGAGCGTCATCAGAATAAGCGATAAAATTCTTGAAGAAGTTGAGGAGTACGACTACTTGGGACAAATACTAAAATTAACAAGAGATCATGATAGCGAAATAAAAAAACGCATTACAATTGGATGGAAAGCTTTCGGTAAACATTAAGACATTATGAAAAGTAGCTTATAAAACGAAAAGTATATAACGAATGTATAATTCCAGCTATGACGTATGGTTGTGAGACCTGGAAACTGACAAAATCGATGGAAAATAGATTAATTCATTCTCAGAGAGCAATGGAAAGGTCAGTGTTGGGAATATCTTTAAGAGACAGGAAAAGATCAACTTGGGTGAGAGAGCAGACTAAAGTCAAAGATATTATAGAAGTTATAAAAGAACAGAAATGGAGGTGGACAGGCCATATAGCAAGAATAAGGGATAACCGATGGAGCAAGAGGCTGACAGACTGGACACCAAGAGATTGTAAGCGTAGTAGAAAAAGGCCAGACAGGAGATGGAGAGATGAGATAGAGAAATTTGCAGGGAAAAGGTGGCAAAGATTGGCTCTGTCAAGGAATTCTTGGAAAAGGCTGGGGGAGGCCTTTGTTCAGCAGTGGACTAGTTATGGCTGCTGCTGCTGCTGATTATATATATATATATATATATATATATATATATATATATATATATATATACAGGTATTGTCCATGAGGTTTTGTCGTCAGGGGATATCGTGCATGGGAGGATATTGTCCTCCGAGGTATATTGCCCTGGAATCAAGTCTTGGTCGTTTTGTCAGAAAAATTCTTAAATTTGTTATGTTGATTTCGTAGTTGCCATCATGAGCCATTAGTGTAAGATAAGACACCGTCTGCGGGATGAGTTATTTTCATTCCAGTGAAAGAAGACTTTGTCTGTTTACTTTTCTTTCCAAACAGAAACAAATAAAATGTGTTTGTGTTCATCCAAGTCCAGTTTGAAATGATCGCCCTATGATCATGAAGACCCCGAGGGTACAGCGATGTTCAAAGTAAGCAATATAGCCTGTGAAATATGTTATCATTTGAATATGCATATAATAACAATATCAGCTATACACACCGACAAACGAGTGATATATGGCATTCTTATAGAGGCAGATTAATCAGCGTGGGAGGAAAATGATCGAGTATTTTCCAATAGCCATCGTTCCTATTGCCTCGTGCTAAATATGCACCTACACTTTTTTTGATCGCTGTATATGTGCGTTTATGGCACGCTGCCGTTGGCTGCATCAGACGCACATATACATACCCTAATATGCATGGGACAACAGTGGAGAAAGAAACAATTATAATTGCAATGTTTGACTTAAAAATAAAGATAAAAGACTGCAAAAAATGACACTGAATGAAAGAAGGAAGGCAGACTGCGGATGAGGTGGAGGTATATAATAACGGGAGCTGATTATTTAAAATAAGACTTAGAATCATAACTATGTAGGACGAGATGCGATGAACTAAAAGACTGTTGCTAAGTCCGGATAAAGTAGACGGGTACATGTAAAAAGATGGGGTGGGATAGACTAAAGGACTCCGGCAAAGCAAAGGGAAAACTGGAGAGCCAATGCTGGGGGGTAGGTGGGAGAGATATTGCAATGTAGTTGACCTGGATAAAATCAAGATTATGTTCAGGAGGATGGAGCGCGATGGACTAACAGATTGCTGCTGAGTAGAACAGTGTTGTGTGGTCATTCTGTGGCAGTAACCGCAGAAAGCACATATATAACCACTCATTAGACAGTTAAGCAGTAAGTGAATAGTTAAACACACCCCAAAATACATGTAGACATCCGTGAAGGATACACATATTGTTTGTCATGACAGAAAACAAATGAGATTGGTCTGGCGCTAACTCTATGATACAGAAATGAGTAATTTAACAGGTAAACACATCTTAAGATTTAATGCCTGTAGTGTCTTCCAACAATAGCTTTACAGGTAAAAGAATAGCTTCATATTATACACAACCACTATTTTTACCACTTTCCTAGTTGTCCCAATATACCATAAAATATTGTACTGACCCTGGACCATGATTTATTATACACGGACTGTGTGGTAGGTGGGGGAACTCACCATCCACTCACTCGATGTAGTGCTGCTCTCTGGTGTCTGCCCTTTCCTCTCCTCCCTCCTTTCCTTCCTTCCTCTTCTGTCTTTCTCTCCTTCATTCATTCCTCGTCCTTCTGCCTACGGGTGACTTTACACTCCCTCTTTTGTCTTTCTTTCCTTCATTCTTACCTGTTCCTTCTGCCTATGGGCGACTCTACGCTGAGTGTCAAGCCGAATGATTTCCTGTACACCAGGAAACCATTTACTATGCTGCGTGGTAACCATACAACCAAATTATGGCGTCTGGTGGTTTAGTGGGTAACTGCAGCGCTCCAAGCGGATTGAGCCGGTGAAAGTTTATATCCAAGGGATGGTTGAGGTTTATTGCTCACTTAATACCACTCAGGGATGAGTGAGGCTGGTCACTCTCATCGTAAATATCAGGACCAACTTGCATAGCCCGGGGCTCCTACGCTTCTCATGGGGCGACGTAGGTTTGAATGATGGATGGATGGATGGATATTCTCTCTCTTTCTCACACACACACACACACACACACACACACACACACACACACACACACACACACACACACACACACACACACATTCTCCTTTAACATAGTGCACATATCACTTTCCTTTCCAATTTTCTTTTTTATCACCATGTCAGCTTATGAGGGACGGAATGACCCCCAGGGTCATTAGAAGCAGGGCTGATGGGACAGTGATCCGTGTTATGACATTAGGAAGGGCAGATAGGGAGAGGTAACTAACTGACAGACAGAAAGACAGACAAATTATTCTTTTGATATTCACTTCTCTAACTGGTATATTTAGTTACATCTGCTCTCGCGATGCGAAAGCGGGTGTTATATTTTGCTTGCGGCTTGTGCGTGCGTGTGTGTGTGTGTGTGTGTGTGTGTGTGTGTGTGTGTGTGTGTGTGTGTGTGTGTGTGTGTGTGCATTTTCTAACTATCTCTGTCTCTGGCTGCCAGCGTGTGTAAGCAAATAAAGAGTTTTGGTCTACTTTCAACGAAAAGTGGCGGAAGGATATAGGGGCAGGCAAGAGATGGACCTATTGCTTTAAGAACAATAAGTCAAAGGTCAAGGTCACAAAGCTTGGTTAAATTTTCGCCTAGCAAGGTAATACTGAAAATTTTTAATCAATTTTAATCCGACTTGGTGGAATGATGAGGGGTAATGCAAGAACGAACTGGTTGGATTTTGAAAACAGTTAAGCAGCAAAACCATGGGTTAAAATCAAATCCTGACCCGTGTCTTTGTGTGTGAGGAAAATTAGTAAAACTGTATTGATCTTATTTAGACCAAACTTAGTGCAGGAGGTGAGGATCAGCCTCACCTCTGTGAGTCAACACCCCAGGACACCAGCCGTCAGGAATGTTAGACCAGTCAATATATGAAAATTAACCATGTAACTCCCCAAAAATTGATACAAAATGTTTTTCAGTGGATTCTGGTACCAATGAGTATGCTAAATAACATACTAAAAATCTAGTATAATCCAACTTCCGGAAATGAGCGAAATGCAAGATGGTGTCCAAGATGGCTGCCAGGAGCTTACAATGGCTCTATCTCAATGACTATTCAACCTAGAAAGATGGTTTTGGTGTCTTACCCTAGGTTTTAGGGCTCAATAAATCCAACTGAATAAATGAAATTACCATTGGTTAAATATTTGGCTCCTGGGAGCTAAAAATTTAATTTAACCTTAATTTAATTGTACTGGAATTTCATAGTTCCAAATTTTTTCTAGGTTTGAGTGCCAGATCGTATTATTAAGGAAATGTAATAATGTGTTATGTATTTTCTTAGGTCATAATGGTTTATAATTTCTATTTTCTCTTTTACTCTTTTCTTTTTTTTTTTCTGTTATATGTACAAGATGAGTGTATTCAACAATGACAAGATCTGTCCCATTTGCAAGTCGGAAGATGGAAGTGACATGGTGACGATTCGCCAAAAGTGTGCTGACGGGATCAATGAAGCTAGTGTGCGGAGAGGTGACACCATTGCTGTGACAGCTGGCTGTAAAGTGCATTCGAAGTGTCGCAAACTGTACACAAACAGTATAGAAACTGATCTTCACTCAAAGAGGAAAATGAGCGGTGAATCCAGTACCAATAGTAAAGGGAGTACGAGAGATTCGAAAAGTCCATTCAATAGCAAAGCTGACGGCCTTTTCTGTGGCACTACTGTTCATGAAGGAAATGCAAACTGAAGTTACATGAAGACTGATACATGTGTAAAGACAATATTGGAGTGTTGTGATAACGGATATGATGAGTGGTCTTTCAGTGTCAAAGGCAAAATTAAATACTGTACTATCATGGTGATCTACATGCTGCAGACTGTGTGTATCATAAAGTTTGTAGCAGCCATTTTAGGTGTGGCTGTGATATACCCTTACAGTTTCGGGCTGATCCTAACCCAAAGAGCAGGAAATTTGGAAGGCCATGGGATGAGGACCAAGAACAAGCCTTCCCAAACATGTGTAAATACCTGGAAATGAACGATGAAGAACAGCTGACTACTTCTTACCTTAGGTGTGAAATGGAAGAGTATTTGTGTAAGGCTGATTCCCTCCCCTATGGTAATCAATACCTAAAAAAAAAGAGTTGAAGGAACGGTATGAGGACTGCATGTATATTTCAGAAGACGAAGGTTTTGGTGACATACTGACAATGAGGGAGAAAACTGCAAATATTCTTTGATCATACTTAACAGTGCAAACAATGAAGATGAAGAGTCACAGAAGAGAGCAAGAATTGAGACAACTGCAAGGGTCATTAAAAGTGACATCAAGACAAATGTGCCACCCGTCAACAATCAGTACCCAACTACCGAGACACTCAGACTGCAGCCAGCTCTTGATTACATTCCAGAATCACTCAAAATTCTGTTAAATCCCTTGTTTGGTAAAGACATATAGCTGAAAGTTGCTAGCACTGGCCATGCAGTCATACAGGCAGTCCGACCACGTGCTGTCCTTGCTCGTCTGCAACTAGGCCTTTCAGTGCAAATGCACAACTTACATCGGTCTAGGTTTCTTGTGGATACCTTGTGCCACATGGGATTCTGCTCTTCCTATGCTGAAATGCAGAGGTTTGAAATGAATGCTGCGAATTGTGCTGCACTGGACATGCTTGGTAAGGCTATCGATGTGTTGAACAAAACTGTTATTTGCAGCGGACAATGTAGATCATAACATTCTCACACTGAATGGGAAAGGAATGTTTCACGGGATGGGTATGATAGCTGCCTTGACACCATGACAGAAGACAAGCTACAGTATCCCTAGACACCAAACAAAAGAACTAAACATTGTAGAGAAGTCAAAGGTTGCAATAATAGCTCATCATTTTGCGAAACACATGCTCCAAGACAACACATTCAGAGAACTTCCGAGTCTCACTGAATGTGACAACAGAAATGATCTGTTGTGGGAGCTGTCGATCAACTTTAAACAGGCCATACCAGGTTGGCAGGGGACGATGCACATTATTTATCAGGGAAACGAACACTCAGGCTAGTCTTCAGTTACGTATCTACCGATGATAGATATGTACTCCGGGGACAAGAAGTGCATTCTGTCAACACTGGAGTTCCTGTGCGGTTATGCATCCAACCATCACCTTGCCCCAGTTGTTACAATGGACCAGCCACTGTATTGGAAGGCGACACAAATAATCCTTGATTCACCACCAGAGAGCCACCTTAAATCCATTGTCTTACTTCAAGGCTGCTTCCACACATTTATGAATTTGCTAGGAGCGATTGGTGCACTAATGGACAGTACTGGACTTAAGGATTAGTTTATGGTGAAAATATGCTTAGTCATATGATGACAGGCAAATCAGTACAGAGAGCATTCCGTGGTCATCTTGTGGACAAATGTCTTAACCATATGATGGTGTTCGAGATGGCAGAAGATAATCCCGGGTTTGCCACTTTGGTTGAAGAGTCTGAACGGGTGTATATTGCGCTATTGAATGATGAAATGGCATTACAAACTGTTCTCACATCAGAGGCCCTCAATAAAATAAACGAAGAGCTACAGAGAAGGAAGATGGAACTGGGTGCTACAGTAGGTCCAAGACAGGTCAGTTATAGCTAAAATACCAAAGCATGGTCAAAGTTGCTAGGTCACTGATAAAGGCTGATCGAACAGGTTCTTGGCTGATGCACCTTCACGCTGTTTCTGTTTGACAAAATACGCTGTAGCTTGGTATTACAACTACTTGAAATAAGCTTACTTCTATGTCCAAGAGATGGTTCAGCTTCACATCAACCACCCAGAAGTATTCAAGAAAGTTGAACATGGTTTTCATATTATCCGTCGCAGCAGTAAGTTTTGGCCAGGCCTCAGCGTGGATCTTGTCATCGATACGACGTTGATGAGGTCGTTGGAGACCATTGGAGTTATGACACGCGGAAGTGGAATGTCTGAAAATCAGAGGGCCCTTTGGACCATGTCAAGTCCTATAACATCAGAGTACAACATTGCAATGCAGGAGTTTGCAAACCTGTCATACATGACTTCGGAACAGCACAAGGATTTGACGGAGGCAAGGATGAAAAGGGATGCTGCTGACCAGGAGGAGATCAGTTCAAAACTAGCCATATATTCACCTTTCTCACCAGACTCTTCATTAAGGAACGTTGCCACTTGTGCTGTAGCTAAGGAAGGTGTGAACGTCCATGAATATGAATCTATTGGACACAAGATCATGCACAAAATGATTGGACAGCCTGCCTTCAAATTCTCGTTCACTAGGAAGGATAAAACCATAACACGTGGACAAAAGTCTGCTACAGAGGTTGCTCCAATCGAACCATTGATTCTACAGTTCTTTTTCAACGTTTCATGGTATTCTCTCTAACTGGGGAACTATCACAGGAGATTATGTCTTACGAGCTCAGTCCTTTCCCTCCTGCTCACTTTGAAGCCAGAAACATCTTCCGAAAAGCTGATAAGCCACAATTAGCGCACGCAATAAGTGATCAAGCAAGAGATGCAATCCTAGATTCAGAACCAGAAACAGAGTGCTGTGTCCATGATGGCGGTTCACTCCTTCACCAAGTACCATGGGAACACGGAGAGACCTATGGTAAAATAGCAGTCATATGACGATTTCACTATCCGGTGGTTCAGGTACGACCGTTGTCTTTTATTGCTATGAGGGAGGGCCAACCATTAAAGACAACACAGTCAGAGAAGGAGACACAATATTCATCCCGTTATCAGCTTCATTGCTGAGACAAAGTTCTCTGGTAAGAAAGAAGAGTTCCTGTCAAGAAATAATAATAAACAGGGACTGATACGGATGATAAGTGCTAAACTGAGAGAAAGGGGTTGTACTGTGTTTAATGCAACTGGGGATGCAGATGCTGACATAATAAGAGCTGCAGTGCAGACATCTCTTCTACACACCACAATGCTAATTGGAGAAGATATCGATCTCCTTGTCTTACTCCTTTACTATGCACAGGGAGATAGTAAGGGTCCTTATTTCAGATCAGACAAGTAAAAAGATGATAGTAGTTTTAAAGTTTGTGACATCACCCATATAAAAGAAATCCTCGGACAAGACATATGTTCTCAATTGCTGTTCATTCATGCCGTTACTGGTTGTGACACGACCTCCTGGATTAATGGTGTCAGCAAGAAGACTACTTTCCTGAAGCTTGTAAAAGGAAATCCTGTCCTTCGGTCTTGTGCCAAAACAGTCAGCATCCCAAACCAGACCACAGAGGAGATCGATGACCTTGGATGTCAAGTAATGGCTGTCCTCTTTGGTGGCAAGTGCACCGACTCCCTTCCAAAAATGTGATATAATACCTTCAGCAAGAAGGCTGTCTCTGCTTCGTCGTTTGTAACGCCCGAGCGTCTGCCCCCAACTGAATCTGCTACCAAACTTCACTGTCGTCGAGTGTACTACCAGATCTAGGTCTGGATGGGAAAAGAAGAGGGCATGGATGTCACAAACGTGGGGGTTGAACCTCCAGAATAACCAGTTTGTCTCAATTATGTCAAGAATGAATGGTGCTCCAGACAGTCTCTTGAAGGTCATTCACTGTAACTGCTCCACTGCCTGCAAGACACTGCGATGCTTTTGCAGAAGATATGGAATACCATGTACTGCTGTCTGTGGACTGTGCCTATTTGAAGAATGTGATAATCCACATAACAAGTTTCTTCCAGAGGAGTCGGAAGATGATGATGAACCTACTTAAACACCATTACAAATTTAGTTTTATATATTTATGAATTACATGATAATACCTCAGTTATATACAATGTGCAGAATTTATAATTACCACTTAATAATTGACCAGTGGTAATTTCATTTATTCAGTTGGATTTCTTGAGCCCTAAAACCTAGGTTAAGACACCATAACCACCTTCCTAGGTTGAATAGTTATTGAGATAAAGCCATTGTAAGCTCCCGGCAGCCAACTTGGACGCCATTTTTAAATTCACCCATTTCCGGAAGTTGGATTTTACTAGATTTGTAGTATGTTATTTACCATATTCAGTGGTACCAGAATCCACTGAAGAACATTTTGTATAAATTTTTTTTGGGGTTCAATCATACATTGACCTGTCTATGTAGTGATGGCCAAGTTATTATTATCAGGACATCAAGTAGTTGCTGAATCGGTAGAGAGGTGGCCTGCAGTCCTCATGGTTGACTGATTGATTGATTGAAAATAATTACAATCTGGCGGCGCAACTGCCAGGGTCATATGCCGCCGGATGACAAAGTAGAAGACACGGCAAAATAAAAAGTGCCTATTCAAAATAAAGTTAATATCTGTTAGTAGGAATAAAACACTAAAAATAATAAAAGAATAGTTTATAAAATAACAATTAATTATAAAAGTGGAAGGAGGTCCGCCTCCTGAAGAAAACTAAAAACATCAGTAAAATCGTTAGAGGCCTCACCAAGCATCGAGGACAAACAGTAGGCACCATCTGCTCCCCCATGCCTATGAAGGAACCTCTGACGCAGGCCCCCCAGACTCGGACTCTCGACCAGCAAGTGACGGACAGTAAGGGGAACAAGGCAGTCATCACAGTATGGTTGACTTTCACCACACATCAGGAACCCATGTGTAAGCCGAGAATGCCCAATGCGAAGCCTAGCAAGAGCCACCTCCAGTCGCCGAGACATAGAGGGAAGAACCCTTGGCACAACCACTCTCTGAAAGGTTTCTTTTAGTTTATTGTGAGAAACACCATCCCATTGTCTCTGCCAACACGTACGAATTGCATACCGCAAGTAAGGTGTTACATCAGAAACAGGAAGTGGGTAGTCAGCTGGGGGCTGTTGAGAAGATGCAGCTTTAGCTAAAGTATCTGCCCTCTGATTGCCCACCACACCAACATGTGCAGGAACCCAACAGAAGTCCACACGGCGGCCACGACGGCCAAAAAGAAAAAGCCACTCTAAAACTGATAAAACCAATGGATGGGATGCATTAAAAGACTTCAGTGCAGACAAAGCATACGCGAGTCACTAAAAATCACAAAAACGGATTGGGGGAGAGTAAAAATGATTTTAAGGGCATCTAAAATTGCAGTCAGTTCTGCTGTATACACTGAAGTAATGATTGATTGATTGATTGATTGTAGTAGAAACTGGCAGCGCAACTGCTAAGGTCATATGCCGCCGGACAACAAGCTAAAACACATGGCAAATAAATTGTGCATAGTTAATAACTTTTTCTAGAAATAATACACTGAAAATAATAAAAGAATAGTTAAAAGAGAAAACAATTTCTTATAAAAGTGGAAGGAGGCCCGCCTCCTGAAGAAAACCAAAAACATCAGTAAAAACGCTATGGGCTCCCCCAAGCATCGAGGAGAGACAGTAGGCACCATCTACCCCTGTATGCCTATGGAGGAATCTCCGACGCAGGTCCCCCAAACTTGGACACTCGACCAGCAAGTGACGGACAGTAAGGGGAACAAAGCAATCATCACAGTACGGTTGAGTCTCGCCACTCATCAGGAACCCATGTGTAAGCCGAGAGTGCCCAATGTGAAGCCTAGCAAGCTACCTCCAATCGCTGAGGCATGGAAGGGAGAACCCTTGGCACAACCACTCTCTGGAAGACCTCTTTCAGGTTATTATGAGCAACACCATCCCAGCGTCTCTGCCAACACACCTGCATTCTGTCTCGCAAGTAAGGTGTTAGATCAGATGCAGGAAGCGGATATTC
Source organism: Coenobita brevimanus (assembly GCF_032717465.1). Lineage (NCBI taxonomy): Eukaryota > Metazoa > Arthropoda > Malacostraca > Decapoda > Coenobitidae > Coenobita > Coenobita brevimanus. The sequence goes on along the minus strand of NC_136959.1, from coordinate 35,864,506 downwards.
TGTTGGGGGCTGTTGAGTAGCCACAGCCTTGGCCAATGCATCCGCAGTCTCATTGCCCACCACACCAACATGTGCGGGAACCCAGCAAAAATCCACTCTCTTCCCCTGACGACGAATGAGGAACAGCCACTCCAAAATAGCTAAAACTAAAGGATGGGAAGAGTTAAAAGAGTCCAGGGCCAAAAGCGCCCCTTGAGAGTCACTAAAAATAGTAAAATAATTGTCAGGATGAACAAACACCAACTTCAAGGCTAAAATGATGGCCGACAACTCCGCAGTAAAAACTGAGGCAACCAAAGGAAGACTACCTCCACGGCTAAAATTGAGAAATACCACTCCAAAACCAACACCTGATGTGGATTTAGAGCCATCAGTATACACAGGCACAGAACCACCATGACTAGAAGAATGTTCTAAAAATAACCTTAAAAGACACTGAGGAGCGACAAAATCCTTTGAACCTGCAATAGGCCTGCAGAAAGTTACCTTGGGCAATATCCAAGGCGCAACCCTCGGGATCCGAACAGGACTGACAAGTACTGCCGACAAACCAAACCCCTCCATTATATCCTGAACCCTATAGCCAAATGGACGAGGCATGTGAGGGTGTCTACTATAACACAAAAGATAAGACTGTTTCGTCACACCCTCACAGACAAGTGAGTCTGGAAGGTGACGAATCTGGAGCCAGCACCGTACTGCAACAGACTGACGCAGTAGATCTAAGGGAGGCACACCAGCTTCCACCAATAAGCTGGGAATTGGAGAGGACCAAAAAGCCCCAGTTGCAAGGCGAAGACCAGTATGATAGACAGCATCTAGAGTTTTTAGTCTTGATTCTGTGGCAGAGGAATATACCTCACAGCCATATGACAGCTTAGAGGTTACAAATACCTGAAACAAATGCAAGAGTGTCCTTCGATCAGCACCCCAAGAGGTATGGGACAGAACCCTCAATAGACTGAGAGCCTTCATACATGATGTTTTAAGATTTGCCAAGTGTGAGACCCATGTCAAACGACAATCAAAAGTCAGGCCCAAGAATTTCGTCTCTGTCACACAACGGAGTCTCCTGCCACAAAGCTGGAGATCAGGGTCCGGGTGTACCCCTTTCATCCTACAGTAGTGCATAGCCACAGTCTTTGAAGGGGAAAACCGAAAACCCTTGGAAGTGGCCCAGACAGAAATCTTGTCCAAGGCAAGTTGCATCCGCCACTCAATAGCAGACATGTGGGAGCCAGAAAACCATATAGCTAAGGCATCCACATAAAGGGATGAGGATACCCCAGCAGGCAGTGTCAATGATACCATTAATGGCCACTGCAAACAAGGAAACACTTAAGACACTTCCCTGCGGGATACCTTCCTCCTGGCACAGTGGCGCAGAGAGGGTAGAACCCACACGGACCCGAAATACACGATCAGTCAAGAAGTCTCCAAACAACACAGGCAGGTGACCACGTAAACAAAAGGCATGAAGTTGTTGGAGGATGCCATGGCGCCAGGCAGTGTCATAATCCTTCTCAAGGTCAAAAAACACAGCCACAAGATGTTGCTTGGAGGCAAAAAGCTTCACAGATTGATGCCTCAAGCCTGATAAGGTTGTCTGAAGTGCACCATAATTTACGGAAACCACTGCGATGGAGAGAGAAAGCAACCCTTCTCCAGAAACCACATAAGCCTGACATTGACCATCTTTTCGTACAGCTTGCACGCACATGATGTTAAAGTGATAGGGCGATAGTTGGAGACTTGGGAATGGTCTTTACCAGGCTTGGGAAAGGGGAGGACAATACCCAACTTCCAACTCCTTGGAATAGAGCCCTCACTCCAAACCCTGTTAAAAAGGTCCAATAAAAACTGAAGTGAATCAGTCGGAAGATGACGCAGCATAGCGTATGGAATATCATCAGGCCCAGGAGCAGTGTCACGACACTCTGAAAGGGCAGCACGTAGCTCACGGAGGCTGAAATCTAAATTATACAGCTCTCCGCCACGAGAGCGAAAGTTAAGACCCAGCCTCTCCTGATTCCTACGAAAAGTGGCAAATGGCTGAGAAGGATCCTTTTTGGAGACAGCGTAAAACTGATCTGCAAAAGCAGAGGCTACTGCATCTGGTGCAGACACAAGTTCTCCTTGAAGGCGCAACACCGGAGGGGAGGGGGGCGAGAACCTACCAGAAATCTTGCGCGTCTTTTTCCACACCACAGACATTGAAGTTGAAGATGTAATTGTAGAAAGATACGACCTCCACGAGTTACGGCGAGCATTCTTCATGACCCATCTATAGCGAGCACGTGCTTTGCGAAACTGTATTTTTAGAAAATCAACATTAGGATTGGCAAAATACCGACGAGCAGCTGCTTTGTAAGTTCCCTTTGCTATGGAGCAGTCATCATTCCACCATGGCACAGGTCTCCGGGAAAAAACACCAGAAGTCCGTGGGATAGAATGAACCCCTGCTGAGAAAATGGTCTTAGTAAAATAACATTCGGCATCATCGATAGTTGAAAAATCAGTAACCCTGTTGGCAAATACACATAGTTCCTCAAAGAGAGACCAATCAGCCCTGTCCAGACACCAGCGTGGCAGACGGGCTACAGGAACAGAGCGAGTAGGCTGGACCACTACAGGATAATGGTCACTGCCATGTAGATCATCCAAAACCTCCCAAGAAAAATCAAGGGCACAGTTAGAGGAGGAGATGGTAAGGTCAATGACAGAATACGTGCCATCTGAACATGAAAATGGGTCGCCTTCCATCATTTAGGACAACCAAATCTAAATCCCCAACCAAAGAGGCAAGAAGATCACCCCGGGGATTTGAAAGTGAGTCACCCCACAAAGGATGGCGGCCATTAAGGTCACCAAGGAGTAGGAAAGGGGGTGGAAGTTGGCTGATAAGGGTTTCTAGATCAGCACGTATAACAGGAATGGAAGGTGGAAGGTACAGACAACAGATGGTATAGCACCTCCCAACGTGCATCTGTACGGCTAGAACTTGAAAGGGCGACTGAATCTCAAAGGAAATAAAGGGGACATCAGAACGGCACAAAATTGCACATCCACCGCTGTGACCACCAGGAGGAGATGCATGGAAGGCCTTATACCCCCTAATGGAAGGGAACTGTCTGTCCCCCACCATTGTCTCCTGAAGACACACACATAGTGGGTTCAGAGCAGAGAGTAATAACTGCAATTCCTCCCAATTTGCCATGGCACCTCTACAGTTCCACTGAAGACAGATTGGTACCGATTGAGCCATAGTGATAAGTATTAAATATTATGAACTTTGAAAGCTATGTAGCAACCTCGTTGGGAAGGGAGTGAAAGCCCTTCTTTAGGCGTGTAGCTCTGCCTCACCAACCGAGAAGGCAATGAAGATTTAGAGTTTCCATGGGTGGAAGTACCCTTACCCCGAGACATGTCCCGCCCATCGCCAGAATGAGTCCGAAGCACAGAGACCTTCTTGGAAGACCCACGTGCCCCATCCGCACACCCATGTGAGGGTTCAGCTGGTACCTCGGGGCCAACCGAACCCCCCCCCAACCAAATCATCCAAAGGTTGGCCGCTGGGTGACGGATCAGAGGGAGCAAGTGACCGAGCTCTATGAGTATCTAAAGACCCAGGCCCCACCACACCTGAGGAAGAGGCAGGGATGGGAATCCTAGAAGGGCCATCATGAACACCCACAGACTTAGACGCCACCACTGGCTGGGTTGTCGAGTGAAGAGCCCCCTCAGAATCCTCATGTGGTACAGAAGTTTGAACCTTAGAAGGAGGGGAGTCACCCAAAAACTCCTCACTCCTTACTCGTTTGAGGTTGGCAGATGCAACCTCCATCTCTGCACCAGAACTTAAAGCATTAGAAACTATAGTGCCACACTGTAAAGAAGAGTGAGCAACAGTAGCAGAGCGGGCAGATGGTACAGGAGCAGCAGTCGGTACGGAAGTAGCAGCTGATACAGAAGTATGAGAAACGCTGGTTTTTTTGGATATGTCAGGACAAGGATGCACAGGAAGGACATCGGGAGTTTTGGATGTGTCAAAGCAAAGTGTAGCATCGACACGGGTGTTTGTCACAGGAGGAACCAGAGGAACTGGGATGGGGGAGGCACTCCCAAACGCTGGAAGAACCACCGCAGAGGGGACACCCCCAGAGACAGGAGGCACCTCCCTGGAGAAAGCACAGCTGCTACCAGGCTGCACTCCCTCAGTGGAACCCCCCGGGCGAGAAGGCCAGGAAGTAGAACCCCGAGAATTTGATGGGGCATTGTATGATGGCAGGGGCACCTGCCAGGTAGCTTTATGGCGAGACAACGCAGCAGCAAAGGTAACCCCAGGGAGAATGAACTGCTCCCTTACCCTGGCCTTTGCCTCAGAAAAGGAAATTTTCTCCTTCGTTCGGACAGAAATGATCTCGTATTCATATTTGTATACTTCGCAATCCCTTGAGGAGGCTGCATGTGCTCCTCCACAGTTCAAACATTTAGAGGGTTGAGAACAATCATCTACACCATGAGAAATACCACCACAATTTCCACAGACCTCAGGAAGGCCAGACGCTTCCTGCCTGCAAGAACGGCGGACGTGACCAAATCTTTGACAATAATAGCATCTTCTAGGTCGGGGAACATAAGGTTTAACCTTTAGCTTCCACCACGCAGTAGTGATAACCTCTGGCAAGGTAGGACGGTCAAATGTCAAGATAAGAGTGGGCGTGGGGGTTAAAACCCCATCAACCTTCTTCATAATTCTCTGTACTCCTACAACACCCTGAGGAGCCAGCCCCTCTAAAAGGGAAGAATCAGAATATGAAATCAAGTCACGAGAATACACAACCCCTCGGGACTGATTTAGGACCAAGTGACGAGAAGCAGATACAGGATAATCAGCGACCATAGTTAGGGACTGGATGCGTGAACCCTCCTCTTCAATCTTGGCTTCTAGCAACAGAGAACCATCACCCTACAAAGAGACCTTGGGGGCAAATCCACATGCTGTAACCAGACCACTGTGAATCTTAAAACAGTTCAGGTTCCGGAAGGAAGCACCATCATCCGTTTTGAGGACTATATACTTTGTGTAGGAGTGTTTCACAAAGACACCATGTAATAACTCGATGCAGGGAACATTTAAAGTCGCAGTTTTGGCAGACGACCCGGAGGGTACAGGGTCGTCGGCCAGAGAGTGACCACTTGATGCCGACTCGTGTGGCTGGTCACCGACCACACGAGTGGTTAAGGAAGTGTTCAATGTATCCATACACACTCTAGTAAATATGAATTGGCACCAGGAGCCAAGGGAAACCGCCTACCAGGGAGTGAGGGGATCGAGCGCGTTCTGATGGGAACGGGGTACCTCGTCCCCAGAGGGTGTCCCCAAAAGGACACCTCGTGATGCGAAAGTTTGCTCCCACCAGTGCAAAGACCCCCTTCCCCAGCACCCCCCAGCCCAGACACCCAACCAACCAACTCAGGACAGCACCAAGGCGATCTCTCTGGAGGGCGGCACCGATGACCCTTACGGGTAACCTACGTTTTGGGCAGTGCTTAGTCAGACCCCTCACCCACAACCATACCCGCATGGGAGACCCTGCCGGATGTCGTTACATCCACGGGCAGGCTTGTGGGATCACAGAGGCACGCAAGCCCCCCCACCACGACAAGGTGGTTGCCCACGGGGGGACACTGAAGTAATGCCAGGAAGGCTACCGCCCCTACTAAAGGAAGGGAAGACAACACCAAATCCTACTCCAATATCAGTCTTAGACCCGTCAGTATAGACAGGGACAGAACCCTCATGAATGGAGGCATGTTCTAAAAAGAGAGAGAGGGGCACTTGAGAGGGAAGTGAGCCCTTTTTTTTCAACAACGGACCTACAGAATGTCACGCGAGGGAGTAGCCAAGAACCCACCCTTGGGATCCGATGTGGACAAATTGCCAGTCTCGGGAGAGAGAGGGCTAGCATAACAGACCGGACCCTGTAACCAAATGGCTTTGGGAAATTAGGACTGGTCTCAAAAACAGAAGATCGGGAATCCTGTGAGACAATGGCACAAGAAATTGAGTCTGGAATGCGGTGAAGATGATACCAACACCTCATCATTAGCAACTGGCGTCGCAAGTCCAAGGGGAGTACACCAGCATCTACCAACAAACTTGGAATTGGGGATGATCTGAATGCCCCGGTTGCCAGATGTACACCAGCATGATGCACAGAATTTAACAACCGGAGGCAGGCATCTGTTGCAGAGGAGTAGACTTCACATCCATATTCAAGTTTAGGAAGAATAAGAGACCTATGCAAGAGGAGGAGGGTCTGACGGTCAGCACCCCAAGAGATATGAGCTAAAACCCTCAAAAGACTCAAAGCTTTAAGACAAGCCACCTTAACAGAACGAATATGAGGAACCCAGGTTAATCTTCTATCAAACAGAAGACCCAGAAACTGCGTCTCTTCCACACAGGATATTCATCTACCATAGAGATACAAGTCAGGGTCTGGGTGGACTCCTTGAAGATGACAAAAATGTATAGCCACTGTCTTTGCTGAAGAAAAATGGAAACCGCGTGTTTCTACCCAGTCAGAAATTCTATTGAGAGCCAGCTGCAACTTCCTCTCTATCAGAGACATTCTAGACTCAGTGAAGGAAATCAAGAGGTCATCGACATACAGTGATCCTCGTACACCATCAGGAAGTACATTGATGACGCTGTTAATGGCTACAGCGAACAGAATAACACTAAGGATACTCCCCTGTGGTACTCCATCTTCTAGTGCTTGGGCATTAGAAAGCACTCCTCCCACTCGCACCCTTAAAATTTGGTTAGATAAAAACTGTTGAATAAAAACAGGTAAATGCCCACGAAGACCAAACTCATGAAGAGAGAGTAAAATGCCATGATGCCATGCAGTGTCATATGCCTTTTCCAGATCAAAGAAGACCGTGATCTGGTGTTGGTTAGTGGAAAGAGCCTCACAGACAGAAGATTCCAAGGACAGTAATGCATCAGAGGTAGATCGCATTTTTCGAAAACCATACTGGGCAGGGGATAAGAAGTCACCTCTCTCTAAAAACCACACAAGCCTAACATTGACCATCTTTTCCAAAACTTTACATATACAAGGCGTCAAAGAAATAGACCGATAATTCATCGCCTGTAGGTGGTCCTTACCTGGTTTGGGGATGGGGATAACTACAGCAACACCCCAACAAGCTGGAAACTCCCCAGAACACCAGATCTTATTAAACAGTGAATGCAAAAACAACAGGGACTCATCAGACAGGTGGCATAAAAAGGCATAAGGAATATCATCAAAACCAGGAGAGGAATCATGGCACTGCGACAGAGCCGACTGGAGTTCAAAAATTGAAAATGGAACATTGTAAGGCCCTCCCCCAGCAGAGACAAAACTGAGACCACGAGATTCTAGGCGCCAACGGTGGCAAGCCGAAGGTGTATCTACATCCTTCTTTGACACACTGGCAAAATGATCAGCAAGCAACTCTGCAACAGCAAATGGATCAGCCACAGTTCCACCTGGTGCAGATAAAACAGGAGGGGATGGAACAGTAAATTTACCTGAAATTTTCTTTACCCGGTTCCACACCTGGGTGATGGAAGTCCTCGAATTGATGGAGGAAACATAACCCTTCCAGGATGAACGCCTGGCCTCCTTTAAGACCCGCCTCATATGAGCTCGTGCCCCCTGATACGCCACCAAATACTGAGGATCCCCATGTTAACGACGAAGTCGTGAGAAGGCGACTTGTTTGGCTCTCACTGCGGAACTGCAATCCAAGTTCCACCAAGGAACCGGACGTTTAGGAAACTGACCCTTTGTTTTTGGAATAGATAATAGGGCTGCTGAGTGCAGCACGGTATTGAAATATGATACAGCCTCCGTAAGACAGCCAAACTCATTGACAGTAAGGGAAATGGATCTTAATTCCCTGAAATATGGCCAGTCAGCCTTATCCAGAAGCCAGCAAGGAAGACGTGGTTGAGTTCCACCTGCACTAGCAGTTAAGAGTAACGAAAAATGGTCGCTGCCATACAGGTCTGGCAACATATCCCAGTTAAAATCTAAAAGAGCATCAGCTGAACATAAGGACAAATCAATAGCAGTAAAAGTTCCTGTCTGGCTATGGAAATAAGTCATTATATTGGAGTTTAAAATGCCTAACTCCTCATCTTCCACAAAGAGGCCAGCATAACACCCCGAGGGTTGGCCTTACTGTTCCCCCATAGTGGATGGTGACCATTCATATGGCCTAGTAACAGAAAGGGAGAAGGAAGGCCATGAATAAGGCGTTCCAGATCCGCCCTTTCAACAGTTGCACTAGGAGGTAGATAAAGACTGCAAACTGTATACTGCCAACGTAAAAACATCCGGACAGCAACTGCCTGCAAGGGACTGGAAATATCCAGATGACTATATGGAATATCCTGGCGAAGGAAGATAGCAGCACCTCCATGACGACCTTGGCCCAGCACAGGATCAGAATAAAAAGCATTGTAGCCAGAAGGACCAGCAGGAGCAGTATCACCAACCATGGTCTCCTGGATACACATGCATAGCGGAGTAAATTGAGAAACTAAATGACACAGTTCCTCATAGTTAGCACGTAAATACCGACAATTCCACTGGATGATAGAACCCATAGTGGAGGGGAAAATGATTAAGTGCGGGACTGTACACCTCCTGACATGTGAGCGGGTTTGGAATGATGCTTAGGAAGGCCCTTGGTAAGAGACTGTCCAGCACCAGGAACCCGCACTTTATGTCGAACATCCATGGGCAAACATGAGGACGTGGAAGAGGAAAGTTTTACAACACTCCTCCTTTGAGGTGGAATAACATTCAGTTTAGATAGAGGCTTGGAGGCCGCCTTGGGTAATGTGGGACTGCCAGTGCTACCATTAGAAGCTCCAGAAGTGGAAACAGAGTAGACAGGATTAGAACCCTGCAAGGTTGACATTGTACTTTCCAGAACGGATGCATCAGCGGTCTCTCCAACACCATCCTTAGGTGGGGACCTGACTACAGGTGAACCACCAGCAGCAGCTTCCATTTGGCTAGACCTCTCAGCCTTAGAGGCAGAGGGAACAGTAGAGAGGTTGATACAAGGTTCAACAACAGAAACCTTAGGTGGCCGGCTTTCAGGCTCTGAGGACTCTGACGAATTACGATGACGTTTGCCAGATACAGAAGGAGCCTCGTTCATACTGGACAAGGGGGGATGAGTCTCGTCAGCGTGTACATCTGCCACCACCAAAGAAGTGCGTGAACCGTCAGCCACCGAAGTGGAGGCAGAGACAGTTGGAGCAGCGAGTGGATGAGCATCAGTCACACACGTATCAGTAATTCCAGGGTTAACAACATCCGTCAAATCAGTAGTTGGGGAAGTGGTCACTGTAAAGGGTCGTGGCAACTTATGGGACACAGAACGACGTACAGGTGCCCCAGAAAGGACAGAAGCATAAGTAACTCCAGGCTGAAAGAAGAGAGTCTGGGCCCTCCTCTTTGCTTCTGGAAAGGGAACCTTCTCACGTGCGCGAATGCTCAAAACTTCCTTTTCAAGGCAGTACCGAGGACAGTTTTTGGAAGATACAGCATGAGGACCCCCACAGTGATAGCATTTAAGGGGTCATGGACAATCACTCGTATGACTCATTTTGCCACAGGAGACACAAACACCAGGAAGGCCAGCCAGTGCACGTTGGCAAAATTTGCTAACATGTCCATACCCCTGACAGTGGAAACACCGCTTTGGGTTTGGAACATAAGGCTTCACAGGCAGAGAGAGCCAAGCAAGTTTCACTGAGACAGGCAACGTTAAACGGTCAAAGGTCAGAAACAGCGTCGGAGTTGGGGTCAGAATACCATTGATCTTCTTCTGTACCCGGTCAACTTTTACAACACCATAAGCGTAGTTCCTCTAATAACCATGACTCAGGGTATCGCAAGAGGTCCCTGGAGTAAATGACCCCCTTACACTGATTAAAGGTGGCATGAGGTATGCAGGACATGCTGTGACCAGAAACGGAGGTCAGAGTCTGGAGACATGAGCTCTCTTCTGGGGAGGAAACCTCAATTAGGAGGCTACCATCCCCTTGGGTAGAAATTATTGGTTCGCGGCCACAGGGAGAAACAATTGCACGGTGTAAATTAAAGATGTCTGTATCCAGTACTGAACCACCTGCAGAGGGTTTCAGCACTAGATACTTTACTAATTTTTCCTGGTTCGTGTCATCTTGGCCAAACCTTGGAGCCAAACCTACCCGACGGGATCTTCTCCCACCCCCCGTTGAACGCTGGGGCAGAGGTGAGAAGTCACCAGGGGCCTGAAAAGGTTCCAGTGTGCCAATGACGGATGTGCAGTCCGAAGAGAGTCCAGGGGCAGATGCAATGTCATCAACGGGTGTATTTGAAAACAGAGCCATCAATAACACAAAAAACCTTCATTCCCCCATCCCTCCACCCACCATGGAGCCCAACAAGGGGAAGTCATATGCCAGGGATAGCACCACTGGCGACTCCAGAGGTAGCGGGAGAGTATACGCGGGTAACCACTGGGGGACCTGGACAAGGGTGACTCCAGGACGATAGGAGCCACCAGGCCCCCCAGTGCCCGCTTGACCCTAGCCAACGCATGACCAGCTGATTGACCTGGTTGGGCCCAACCAGGCCGCAAGTCTAGCCAGAATAAGGGACCAAAGAGGTGTATTGCTAGCTGCAGGGTGCATCGTGCAGCATCGCTCAACCTCCAGGACTCCCGTCTCCCAGCATTACGGGATGCCACGCACGGCAAACACGTGGGGAGGCAACAGTCCCGCCCTAGGTGGCAAATGGGCAGGGACTAACATCACCAGCAGACCTCTTCCACCAGTGATGTAGGGGGTGCTTGGTCCACGAGGCTGACAAATACCAAACCCTACAAAGGTAGGCATGCCTCCTGAGTAGGTGGCACTGCCAACCACGCTTCAAGCCCCGCCACCACGTCAAGGTGACCCCTTCTCAGTGGGGCAGTCCTCATGGACCCAGGTTCGAATCCCCGCTGGGGCAGGGAACGATTTAAAGATCTGAATTTCATTTTAAAAAGCAAACTTTACCGTTCTACCAAAAGACCCACCGACTTGTCGCAAAAAGTACCCCTACCCCCGCTAGTGCCAGTACACCAGTCCTGTATCAAACAACCCTAGCATGAATTAGCGCCGAAGTGGTGATGTGTGGAGGTTTATGGTATGCACGGGCCTTGCGAACAGGCTGTGAAGCCTATGCTCAGAGTCACACACACACACACACACACACACACACACACACACACACACACTCGCTGGTGCAGTGGTAACGTTCCCGCTTGCCAACTGGTGGACGGGAGTTCGCGCCTTGCTCAGGTTGCGAAAAGTTTCACTGATGAAGTGGGTGGTTACTCTCCCCCTTGAGCAAGGGGACGGGTGTATGCGTGTGTGAAGGTCACAGCCTTGCCGTTAGATCGGACTATATGAGCTCTCAGCTCCCTTCCGGGAGGGTAAAAGCTGACGATCACGACCATCAAGTGATCCTGACCGAACCGGTGAATTACACACACACACACACACACACACACAAAGCTGGACTCAAACGATCAAACATATTCTTGGATTATAATGGTCAAGCTTTTTTACTGGGTAATTGTGTTACTCTTCTTTCACTTATTTTTCCTATATCTTCCTGTCTTTAATGCGTGTAAATCATACTTTTATCATGCAAGTTAATTTAGTGCGTTTGTTTTACATGTTTAGTTTGCTTTATCGGTGCGTCACTTCCCGTGTTTTCGGATATATTTCTTTTGAAGTGTCACTTCTGTCATTTTGCTAATCTAGTTGTTGTGTGTGTGTACTTTTAAGAAACAAGTACTATGATTTACTAATATCCTCTGTATGTGAATCATTGTTTTTATATGCTTTGATATCTCAGAATCTCTTTCACACAGTTAACTAGCCGCCGGTGTTCCTTTTCCATGATGATGATCATCAGTTTATATCTAGCTTTAGTTTGATTGTGACTGTAATCCAAAAACAAAATTACTTATGCACTATTAAACCTCTGCAACGGGTCTCCCCTAAATGGAATGGAATTATCTTGCACAGGCATGATAACACTTCTAAATATAATGCTGGAAATGTTAATTTGCAAGATTTTGTTATATGGCAGATTGGAAATATTAAAGAGATGATCATTTGCGGTATGTTTTTATTGCCTTGAACCGAGTGCACAGTTGCAGACATGTTTTCCATAATCATGTTTCCGTACTTGTATTACCGCCTTGATTTTCACTTTTCTACTCTTTTACTTTCGCTCTTACCCTCTTTGATAAAATGCTCACCAACTTTCCTTTCTCACCATACTACTAGGTAATACAGTAGGTGTCCATATTAATGTGTGGAATGGGTGCCAGTGAGAAGAACTGACTCAGGGCCAGTAGATGTGCATGAAAATGATGTTAAAAAGAGATATTACTCAGATGCACTGCTTTCTACTTTAGTTTAATTTTTTGCTTTGAATGAAGTTATTTTCGTTTTATTGTCTGTTTCCCACAAAATCAAATAAGCAAGTTATGACTTACGACTACTGGTAACTCTCCAATACGCGTGCTGTCCCGAAGGTGAGAGTGGCACTTCACATCAAATTTCCTCACTTGATATATATATATATATATATATATATATATATATATATAGAGAGAGAGAGAGAGAGAGAGAGAGAGAGAGAGAGAGAGAGAGAGAGAGAGAGAGAGAGAGAGAGAGAGTATATACCGAATCAAACGAGTCAATAATGATTTCTCTATAGCTTCTCTTTGGCACAATATCAAGATTTTATTACTGATTTTCAGCACAGATTTCAGTTACTATTTCTGTTCGTTATATATTATTGCCATGTTATAGTTTTATTTCTTCATACATGTATTCTTATGACCTTGTCTGACAGTTCTCTCTCTCTCTCTCTCTCTCTCTCTCTCTCTCTCTCTCTCTCTCTCTCTCTCTCTCATACCATGTAAGCCACTCACGCACGTCACCTGACTGGTTTCCAATATTGGTCGCTGCATTATCAGGGCTGCTGAGGTGGAGGCCACTCCAGGCTGCCTTGGACTCGGCGATGAGGGCATGTGGGGTGTGGGGGACGAGGCAACTGTGTTATTGTTATATTTGCTGATTCGGTATAACTTTAAATTAACTGCGGTCAATGCCTCGGTCTCGGTATTACTGGAAAAACTGCGGGTGTTTATCCAGATCGACGACAGAAGTTGAATTCTAAGACAGTTTACTGCAGATACTGTTGAGTCTCGAAGCTCACAGGATGAAATTTTTGTTGTTTTGTTCTATCCCGGGGTGTCTGGCCGAGCAGATCCATCGACCACAAACAAGCACCGCTTTCCTGTGGCAGACAACGCCTCGCCAGGATCGAAACAAGGTTCTTCCACAAGCCGAGCTGTAGAGAAAAAGAAGGGATACCCTCCGAGAGACAAAGCTGTGGATACTTTATTACTGTTTTTACGGAAGTAGTTGAAGTCTCAGCTCGGACTTTGACAACCTGGTGAAAGTGGGTGAGTTCCTTGCCTGGGACTGAGGTGCAAAGCAAGCTACTCCCTTGCTAGTACCTCCTTAGACGATGGTAACCATCCTCCTGCTGCCTTTTTTGACGGGGTAACGGGTGCTACACCTTGCCCAGTGGTTACCTGGGATTTTGCAGGACAAGGACATCCATCTTCTCCGTGCCTGATCCATGCTCCGGTCTCATACTTCCCACAGGATGACTGGTTTCAGTTAATGATTTAGACCAGATATTCCTAAACATTTCTTGGTCATTCCCCACATTTGTCAGAAAGTTTTTTATGATCCATCCCCCCCACCCCTGAGTTCCCCAAAAGAGAATTCTATCCTCATGCCCCTTCTGAGAGTTATTTTGAATAGAACTGAATTATGGTCATGCATCTCCATTAAACGGTACCTTTTTAATTTGTAAAGACATGTAGTCTAGCGATATTAGGGAGATTTTTGAAGTTTTGGAAATATTTTAGAGACTTTATAATTTTATATGGCGTAAACATTATTTGCCATAAAAATTCTGTCGTTATCGTACTAATAAAACACAAATTGAGAGCCGAAAAGCATTTTGCCATAAAATATATCAAATCTATAACCAACCAATCAACACACACACACACACACACACACACACACACACACACACACACACACACACACACACACACACACACACACACACACACACACACACACACACATCAATGTTCCTTTATTCATTTTGGCTAATTAGTTTGTTTCTCCTGGAATGCTCGGATTTCTCCCCTGTGGGACCTTCCCCCTTTTGTGTATCCTTGATTTTGACTGATCCTGAGGCCCTGACATTGCAACCAGTCTGCTGCTTGTTAGAAATCGCTGGTCTAGTGGACAGATGACCCTCTATGTAATCACAAATTTTGAGTCTCATACTTTCTTTTGATATATGATTTATGAGACCTTAACCATACTTATGTGTAATGTTACAGTCAGATTCATCTTGACTTTAGCGGTGGATGTGAAGGTTGTATTGGTAAAACGGTAACTGAGGTGGTCATGGAAGCACAGTGATTACTGGAACACCCATGCACCAAAGTTTCTGTACCCCCCTCGGTGGAAGGAAGTGGAAGTCAGGGTTAGAGAGAGCGTAGGCGAACGTACAACCGTGAGTGGTAGTTTGGAACTTAGCTACGAGGTGAATATTGAGAAACCTAATGACTTGGATTCGAAACATTTCCGTGCTATTCATCTGCAAAGCATTATGCGTTGGTAACAAACAGTATATAACAGACTACTATGTTATCAAGGTGTCCTGTGTAACCGGTCCAGACACGACCCATCTGTTTCGGATCCTCATGATACAAATAAAGCACCGAGCCAGTTGTATTATAAGCTGCAACTGGTCATTATCACTGCAGTGATAATTTTTGTGAATATGTTATTACTGGATTGTCTATAGCTATAATATAGAATGATTGTGAATTTAATGCTGATTCCCTCAGTAGCTGTGCATATAGTTATAAATTTTTGCAATTATATTATGTGGACGAATAAACAACATTGTGATGGGCAGCGGAGAGCATTCACAAATAATTTACTATAACCAGATGAAATCAGATGCAAACAACACAAAATTATGAGACAACGAAGATGCAGCTGTGGTATCCTGCTATGCCACGTTACCCAGGCCTTAACTGTTGCTTCACCTCATAGGTGCATTATTTTCCTTCAGCTTCTGCCTCTTCCATTACTTTTACTTCCCGGTATCCTCGAACTGCGAGCCGGTATATTCCTTAGGGGAGTTTCTAGTCGTCTGGTCCTATAACCCCTACTGTAATACGTTATTCCTCACATCATCTTTCCCACACAAACAACATTAGCACAAGACTGCTGAATCTTTTACTACCATTATTGGCACTGCCACTACTAATCCCCCTTTTCCCATTGTGTCTAATTTCCCTCACAATACTACTACTAATACTCCTACAACTACTTCATCATATTCTATATAATAATACATATGATTGTTCTTATGTCTGTGTATCTACTAACCACACTGGCCCTGTCGCACCGTTGACAACTCGTCACTTACCCCGCACTATTACCCCAGTTGCACCCTCCTCTCTCCCACCCACCATGGGCCTTACTCCTCCACGACTCCGACACCACATTATCCCTCACCTCATCCTTGGGCCACCAGGCCTGTTGTTCACCCTTTACCGGTGAATGTACTTGGTATGCATTAACAATGAAAAAAAAAAATGTATTATGGAGCCGAATGCTAATCGCCCACAAGAATATGCTTTTGGCCAAGTCCAAACTTTAGGTAATACTTTGATACCATGAAATTTTATGTTGATAGCTCAAGCTATTCATCAGATATAATGGTACTAAAGGCGGGCGATAAAAACTATAGTAGCCGCAGCGAGAAATGAACGCTGTGGTGGGGCAGCCGGTCATCCGGGGATTCCCCCATTGTAGCCATATCCTCATGTCACCGACCATAGAGGTAGGATGTCACCGACCATCGGCCACCGCTGCAGCCCCGCTCCATGATCCTTACCCTGTGTCTCTGGCTTTCTCTTTCTCTCTCGGTTTCTATATAAACTGCTGTATTTCCGAAACTAATTATGAAATTATTATGACTTTTGTTCCACACCACCTTTGAGGTAAAAATCAAGGAGAGTTTTCTGTATAAAGGTTTCCCCCCCCTTGTCTGAGGGCAGGTCAGTTCTGGCGAGTGTATAATTATAGGTCAGGCGGAGGTATCGGCAAGGCCGCACTCCCCCGCTTCATATGCCACATTTAGGAGGGGGGTCAAACCTTTATACACAAAACTCTCCTTGATTTTTACCTCAAAGGTGGTGTGGAACAAAAGTCATAATAATTTCATAATTAGTTTCGGAAATACACCAGTTTATATAGAAACCGAGAGAGAAAGAGAAAGCCAGAGACACAGGGTAAGGATCATGGAGCGGGGCTGCAGCGGTGGCCGATGGTCGGTGACATGTAAATATGGCTGCAGTGGGGGAATCCCAGGTCAGCCCGGCTGCCCCACCACAGCGTTCATTTCTCGCTGCGGCTACTATAGTTGACCTTTGGCAGCCATTGTGGTGACCCTGACCCTGACGCCAAGTGTCCATTTTCGAACTCGTCCAAGATTCTGGCTATATCTTGATATGCTGAAGGTTTCATGATGATATTAGGTGGAACATGCATGCCCACACATACTACCAGATATACAAACATCAGAAAAAGTAATACAGGAGGAGTTAAGTAAATTAGACAAAGGAAAAGCAAATGGTCCTGATGAAATTTCATGTTGGGTACTACGTGAATGTGCAAAGGAGTTAAGTAAACCATTATTTTTAATTTTCAAGGAATCCTTGAGTCAAGGTAAACTACCTGATATTTGGAAGAAAGCAAACACTGTTCCCTTATTCAAGAAAGGGAATAGACAAAATCCACTCAACTACCGACCACTATCACTAACCAGTGTTGAAAGCACGGTATTAGAAAAGCTTATAAGAAAGCTTGGGTAAATCATCTAGAAGAACACAATATGATAACAGAAAGACAGTTTGATTTCAGAAAAGGAAAATCATGTGTTACTAATCTGTTGAGCTACCATGACAGAGTAACAGACACATTACAGGAAAGAGAAGGATGGGTGGACAGTATCTATTTAGATTTCAAGAAAGCATTTGACACAGTACCACACCAAAGAATTTTATGGAAACTGTACCATCAAGGAGGAATTCGAGGCAAACTGTATTGTTGGATGCAAGATTTTCTCATAAGAAGAGAAATGAGAACAGTACTAAGGGGAAATTACTCATCATGGAAAGAAGTGACTAGTGGAGTACCACAGGGCTCAGTGCTGGCACCAATCATGTTTTTAGTGTATATAAATGATATAGACAATAACACTGGAAATGAAAGCTATTTAAATATGTTTGCAGATGAAGCAAAAATACAAAGGAGAATTACTAACACAGACTCTTGTAAAGAGCTACAGGAAGAATTAAATACACTTCATGAATGGAGTAATACATGGCAAACGGAATTCAATGTGGACAAGTGTCATGTAATCAAGTTTGGTAAAAGTGGAAAAAGACCTGATTGGGATTATACGTTAGGAAATAAAACCCTACACACATCAGAAAGAGAGAAGGACCTAGGCGTGATTATCAATAACAGACTATCTCTGGCAGACCACACCAGTGAGAAGGTACGGAACATATATACACTGCTTGCAAATATGAGAATAGCACATACATAAATGAAGACATGCTAAGAAAGATAATAACATCATTCATCAGACCAACCCTGGAGTATGCATCAGTAGTCTGGAGTCCTCATCTCAAAAAACACAAACAAGATTGAAAGTTCAAAGGGCAGCTACAAGATGGGTACCAAGCTTAAGGGATCTAAGCTACGAAGAAAGACTAAAAAAACTGAATCTACCAACACTACAGGAGAGAAGGAAAAGAGGTGACATGGTTATGCTATATAAATGCATATCAGGGAAGGAGAAAATAGACATAAATGATTACTTAACCTATGGGGAAGCATCAGCAAGAGGACACTGCAAAAAACTGCATAAGAAAAGAGGTGATAAAAACGTAAGGAAATTTAGTTTCCCAGATAGAGCAGTTGATCAGTGGAATGCACTACCGAATGAAATAGTGTGTGCCAAAACAATTCACAATTTTAAGGATATGTACGATAAATATGGTTTAAGACACGGGACAGTACGAGCTTGTCTCATTCCTGTAAAGATACAATTAGGTAAGAACAATTCGGTAAGAACACACACACACACACACAGATGCAGGCAAAAACATTATCGCTCAGTCTTCTAAATTTGGGCGAGAATAAAATAATAATAGCAACAACAACATACTGTAGATGTGTAGTGTTCCTAACATTACATATAAAAACTGTAGACCCAAACGTGCCTATATTACGGAGCTCTGATATACTATCCACAGAACCGACCACAGACCGTTCCCTATTGCACTTCCCCATGGTAATACAGCCCATTGTAGTCCTTTGTGGGATCACTACAGCTTTTGGGGAAAAATAACATTGTGCACGACATGCCTACAACCCCCTAAAATTCACCTGTGACGTTTTACTGACATCCGTTAAATAGCCAAGAAGTTAGCGGATAAACAAACAAACGACTGGACATAGACAGAGGCCGAGTGTCTCGCATCGGTATATGACGACCTGACAAAACTGTTACCATCCTGCTTTGTAGGTGTCATCATAGTTGTAATAATAATAACCATCATCATCATTATTATCATCATCATATGTTATTAGGCACGATACAAAGGAGGACAAACACTGAAATAGCATGTGTCGACGCAATGCAAAATCTGTTTGCATGAGAGAAGGTTTGGTTGCTGTCAAACATTAATTTAGTATAACTGTGACCCTACCATTACAGCATAATTATGGCAATGTTTGGTTTCATTATGTCAAAGCTGTGTTCACATGTTTTATCAGGGAGATTATGATGTTTGTCCTCCTGTGTATTATGCCTATTAACATGTGATTTTTATTACTACTACTACTACTACTACTACTACTGCTACTACTACTACTATTATAATAATAATAATAATAATAATAATAATAATTATTATTATTATTATTATTATTATTATTACTATTACTACTGCTACTATTACTATTGTTACTCCTATAACTATGATGACACCTACAGTGCAGGATTGTCAGGTCGTCATATACCGATGCGAGACATTCGGTCTCTGTCTATGTCCAGTCGTTTGTTTGTTTGTCCGCTAACTTCTCCTAGGCTATTTGATGGATGTCAGTGAAACGTCACAGGTGTATTTTAGTGGGTTGTAGACATGTCGTGCACTATGTTATTTTTCCCAAACAGCTGCAGTGATCCCACAAAGGACTACAATGGGTTGTATTACCATGATGAAGTGCTTTAGGGAAGGTCCAGTGGTAATGATGAAAACGGTCTGTGGTCGGTTCTCTGGTTAATATATCAGAGCTCCGTAATATAGGCACGTTTGGGTCTGCAGGTTTTATATCTAATGTTAGGAATACTGCACATCTATGTTGTTGTTATTATTATTTTAATTATTATTATTAATGCATACCACGTATATATACCGGTAAAGGATGAACAACAGGCCTGGTGGCCCAAGGATGAGGTGAGAGATAATGTGGTGTCGGAGTGGGGAAGGGTCCATGTTGGGTGGGGGAGAGGGGGGTACAACTGGGATAGAGGTGCGGGGTAAGTGACGAGTTGTCAACGGTGCGACAGGGCCAGTGTGGTTAGTAGATACACAGACATAAGGACAATCATATGTATTATTATGTATTATTATACAGACTTATAGCGGAGTAGTAGTAGTAGGAGGAGTAATAGTAGTATTGTAAGGGAAATTACAGTAGACACAATGGGAAAGGGGGATTAGTAGTGGCAGTGCCAATAATGGTAGTAAAAGATTCAGCAGTCTTGTGCTAATGTTGTTTGTGTGGGAAAGATGATGTGAGGAATAACGTAATACAGTAGGGGTTATAGGACCAGACGACTAGAAACTCCCCTAAGGAATATACCGGCTCGCAGTTCGAGGATACCGGGAAGTAAAAGTAATGGAAGAGGCAGAAGCTGAAGGAAAATAATGCACCTATGAGGTGAAGCAACAGTTAAGGCCTGGGTAACGTGGCATAGCAGGATACCACAGCTGCATCTTCGTTGTCTCATAATTTTGTGTTGTTTGCATCTGATTTCATCTGGTTATAGTAAATTATTTGTGAATGCTCTCCGCTGCCCATCACAATGTTGTTTATTCGTCCACATAATATAATTGCAAAAATTTATAACTATATGCACAGCTACTGAGGGAATCAGCATTAAATTCACAATCATTCTATATTATAGCTCTAGACAATCCAGGAATAACACATTCACAAAAATTATCACTGCAGTGATAATGACCAGTTGCAGCTTATATACAACTGGCTCGGTGCCTTATTTGTATGATGATGATCCGAAACAGATGCGTCGTGTCTGGACGGGTTACACAGAACACCATGAGAACAATAGTCTATGTTATATGCTGTTTATGTTACGAACGCATAATGCTTTGCAGGTGATTAGCACGGAAATGTTTCGAATCCAGAGTCATTAGGTTTCTCACTATTCACCTCGAAGCTAAGTTCCAAACTACCACTTACGTTGTCCGTTCGCCTGCCCTCTCTCTAACCCTGACTTCCACTTCCTTCCACCGAGGGAGGTACAGAAACTTTGGTGCGTGGGTGTGCATCAAAGCTAACCCCTATTACCATACATTCTATATTTTTTGTTAAGTGTTCTTGTTTTGCTTCTGTATTAATATTACATAACAGTCATAGCCGGTATAGCTGACAGACAAGCAAGTCTAGCCCATAAAGCATTTCTGACTTTGGTAGAGATTTCTTTATTTCATCTTGATTTTCTTACTGACAACAATGACATACACACACACACACACACACACACACACACACACACACACACATATGGATAGAAACAGATAGATAGGTATAGATATAAATATACTGTTACTCTCTGTTTGGGAAATTGCCTAGTTCACGAACTGGTAGCTTTACTGCCTAGTTCATGAAACTGGCAGATTGAATCTTGCCATTTCATGATCTGGTCAAAGTACGTAGGGAAAAATATCGATATAACTATAACTTGTAGTGTGTATGAGATACTTATTGCACAGCTACTGGCAAAAGAAAAAAAAATCAAAATAACCCCCATAATACGCTTGAGAAATTACATAAATCAGTGAACAACTTACTGTTTTCAGTGTATGCCTGGAGTTTGCGCTTCTTTCACCACGTTTGATGAATTGTTTTGTATATGTGCGTGGAGAGTTGCTGAAGTAGTTTGACCGTGTGTTGTCGATTATCTCTTCCATGCTCATTGTCACCATACAATCTGAATTTGTTTATACGATGTTCTGAGGTCCTTGCATTTGCTATTATTTTTGACATAATTTGTAAATTTATATTTTCAGACACTCCGGACTTTCATGGTAAAACCAAGGGTATTTGTCCATTTTTCGTTCAGTTGAGGGTTGTTTGCAGGTCATCGACTGTGAATTTACCAAAGATGTATATCACATTATCAGAGTTATTACCAGTAAGAAAATAAGTACATCTGTAGAGGCAGAATGGCGATCCTCCGCATTTGCAGACGCCATAACTAATGTAAATAAACACGAGTATTCAAACGAACTAATTTATTAACAACGTAAACCTAAGCAAACCCGGCAGATTTTTCACCAGTGACACCCCCCAATCCCGGCAGATTTTAGATTTTTTTTTTTTTTGGCTAAAACCTCTGCTTTTTATGAGAGACATTGAAAATCCAGAGAGAAAGTGCTCAGCTGAGTTTAGAAATACGTTAGATGTAAGAGTATCTTTACCTTGTTACTGTGTTCTCTCAAGCCAGGCTCGAGAGAAAACGTTTTCTGTGAGAGGGGTAGCTATTTCAAACCATTCATAACTGGTTAGATAATTATTTGTTTGGTACGAATTTATATGTAGTACAAGAGTATATAATATAGGCGATATAAGCATTGTTCACTCACCAAAAACATCAACATATGGCACCTTCTTTTTCTACGTTACCGCCTCATTATTTCTCCTTGCTTCTTCTTCTGGCTTCTTTCTTCCTTTGTCGTCCACCTCAGGAATCACTTTCGCCTTGAATTTCGTCACTGGAGAGACTATGGTGCGACATGTCTTTACTGGCCAGGTCACTGGTAACAGGTGAGTTGCCGAGAAAATGGTGAGCAGGGGGGGAGGGGAGGTCAGGTGGGGCCAGGCATTATCCCCACCTGACGTTGGGTAGAGGAAGGTCTCCCACATGTGCCTGCCAAAAATCACCCCATGAAACTTGAAAATGTGCAAATCACAGACCTCGCAATTGCAAAACGTATGGATATGTCGTCGGGTGTCACCGTGACAAAACGTGGTGACGTATCCATACGTCGCTGGGACACCCCAGGTTAACAAGCCTGGCGTAAGTACGTACACATAATGTATAAGGATATTTTCTTGTCTATTGTTAGGACGGGTCATTAGGTTTATCATTGCCTCCCCTGCATCATAATTTTCAGTGAAAAAAACTTTTCATGTTTTATGTTGTTTTCCATTTATTTATTTAATTAACTTTTTTTATTTATTTTTTTAAACGTGCTTCCGAAGTGAGGTGTGTGTGTGTGTGTGTGTGTGTGTGTGTGTGTGTGTGTGTGTGTGTGTCTCCATCCACCCACTTAGTGTAGCGGTACACTATTTTAGAGTAGCTCTACACTGAGTGGCAAGCCAAATGATTTCATGTAAATCAGGAAATCATTTACAACACTGGGTGGTAACCCTATAACCAACCAACACGTGTTTCCTACGTGACAACAAGTGGGTTGGCAGAGGGCTAGTGCCCCTCCCCAGAAAACAACTAACTAAAAATATGAACAAGAAGACTCTGACCATGACTGGCCAACAGGTGACGACTAAGGACCGAACAAAGGACATGGTACAGGTTTGCACATGGACTGTAAAGGGTGCGAATGATGAGGTGTGAGAGTGAGAGAGAGAGAGAGAGAGAGAGAGTGTCGTGGATTTTGGGTTTAAATATTCCCACCCACAACAGCACACCTTTGTAAATAAATTATTGTATTGTATAATTTGGGTAAAATATTATTTATCACTAGAGATAAATCTAGTCATGGAGAAAACAACGTATTTAGTTAGAATGATTCAGTAATGTTAAGTTTCATTTGATTTGCTTCGTGCATGAAGCTGCTCGAAGCTGACCAGTTCTCTCCTTGCCACCAGACAGTTCAGTTCTCAACCTGCCACTAAACGGTAAACATATGTGCCTCAAACTCTCTACAACAATCAGCCATCTCTCTGCATTTATTACCGTCAACACCACAGCTAAGTACTCAGCATATTTATTGGGCCTAGCATATTTATACTGAGTACTGATCAAAACGCCATATTCAAATACCGTATATTATAATGGTGAGTTGTTGTTTCGCTTTGTTAGTTTATAATTAAGACCCCCTACAGTGATAATAACTAACATAAATTGGTGCCGTGACCAGGATTATATCTAGTGATAAATAATAGGGGGTTGTGGGTGTGAGAGCCGAGCATTGTTTGTGCTGTCGGCAAACAACCATATGTTGCGTAGGGCACCAGGGGAGGCTGTTCTTGGTTGGGGGGGTGTCGGGGTAGGGTTTGAACCCTCCCCAGTAGATTATCCGTCCCCTTTGAAGAAAGTAGCCTTCTTTGGGCATTCCTATGTCCAGAGATTCCCACTAGGTCGTCCGGTGCAGTATCCAGACGATGCTCCGGCCTTTTATGTCCGCAAATTTGGCGTGCCTGGTGCTAAGGTTAGCACAATTAGAGATAGTAAGGAATACCAGGACCTCCTAACATACAAGCCAGACTTAACAATTCTGATTGTCAGAGGGAACGACTTATCCCTAGATGCGGACTTGAATCAGTTGGCCCTCGATATAGAAGCCCTGGCTAGGGAAACTGAGGATGAAACAGGGGGCCACTGTCTCATTGTCGGGATCGAGAAAAGGACGAACCCCCGAGATATGACCTATGAAGAATACATCCGGGCCAGAAATGGAGTGAACCTGCTCCTGAAGATAACTTTTCCTTTCGCAAAGGCTCAGTTTATCTTAATGGGGATGAATGAGTCTGACCTGTCACGGGATGGGGTACACCTGGATACACCAAGCAACAAAATGGTGTTCGATGGCCTTCTGAGAAGAGCGTGTTGCTTTCTTGGGCAGTAAGCTCCTTGTGAGGGGGTTTAAGGTTTGATCTCCTGGACTGCCTAACATACTACCGTCACAGGGGCTTGACAAAATTATTTGTCAAAATTTTTATAATCTGGCTTAGTTTTAATTCATTTTATTTTTATTTGGATTCGCCCAAGAAAGACTACATTCAACTTGAAATTCAGCATTGTTGTCATCATCTTTCACTTAATTGCCTATATAATTAAAATGGATAAAATAAAATCATTATAGAGGCTTAGAGCTACCAAAAAGGGAGCAGTCACAAAACTGACCGCTAACTTAACAGAATTTATAGAACATGCCGCAACTGTTCACGACATCAAAAGTATGAAAGTGACGGTTGAGAAAATCCTCGCTGAGATTGAGTCTTACAATCAGGAGTTGTATGAATTATATCCTGATGAAGACCTAGAAAGAGAAGTGGTCAGTGATATGGAATATGTTAATAAGGTCAACTGACACTTGATAGAATTAGAGAGTGCTCTAGAATTACGCGCCAAGGACTATGTAGTACAAGAACAGGCAGAGAGTCGGAAAGCAATGGGAATTAAATTACCGAATCTGAAATTGCCAGTATTTGAAGGTGATCCCATTCAGTGGCTGGGTTTTTGGGAGCTGTTTGACTGTAGTGTGCACTCCCGAACAGATCTGACAGACATCCAGAAATTTACATATCTTAAGGGACAATTAAGTGGTAAAGCACTCCGAATTATTAGTGGATTCAGTTTGGTAGCAGCTAGTTATGAATCAGCAGTCACAGTTTTAAAGAATACCTAAGGTCAAGAAGATCGCATAAAGGCTGCTCACATTGCTAAATTATGTAATTTACCTCCTCCACCTCATCAAGTGAATGAACTAAAGGACTTTTCTGCTTCATTTGAATGTGTGTTAGAATCACTATGTACAATGGGAGAGACTTAGTGAAATTTGTGCTGTTTTACTCCATAATAAACTCCTGGTACACTTTCGGAAGTGATCAAACGTGAACTTAAAGAGAAGTGGTTGGATGTAGATGATTATGTTCGTGTGTTAAAGACGGAGGTATGTAACATCGAAAGTAGACCGAATCCCTTAGAACATTTGGGTGAGAACACTGCGGCAGCATATGCAGTGATGCATGTGAAACATGCTGAACCTATCCAGAGGAATGGATGTAAATTGTGTTTTAAACCAGGACATTTTTGGGTTAACTGTACAAAGTATAAAGTAAAAAGGGCAAAATTAAAGAGAGCAAAGCAATTGAGGCTGTGTGTCGGGTGTTTGTCGGCAGATCATGGTATACCCTTTCTCAGGAAACATGAGGGAGAGAATTTTACAAAGCCTTTGCCAAAATCGGAACACGAGTGACCGTATGAAGGATTAAGAGGTCCCCTTGGGATTCTGGACCTTCCTCCTTCCCTCTTCCGTTTTCTTTCCTCTACTCACACACACACACACACACACACACACACACACACACACACACACACACACACGACGCTTAAATAATAAAACAATGTGTAGCCTCTATTTATCTATCAGTGCCCAGATATCGGTCCATATGAGGAGGGATGGAGGATGGAAGTGGCCCGGGTTGGAATGTGGGGAGGGTTAGGGTAAGGAAGCCAATGAAATAGCCATGAAAGATGAAGAAAAATTATTTTATTTTATTTTATTGTTTTATTACTATTCTTTATGAAAAAACATAAACTGATTTACAATAGTATTACTGATCGAAGGATCAACAGTAGCATTTCCTTTATAAATATTCATTATATTCTAAAATTTACATTGAAAATACAATCTCTCTCTCTCTCTCTCTCTCTCTCTCTCTCTCTCTCTCTCTCTCTCTCTCTCTCTCTCTCGCTCTCTCTCTCTATCTATCTATCTATCTATCTATCTCTCTATCTATCTATCACTCGATATTCATGTCTCTCTCATCTAAACCTTCTTCTTCACTGGTGGAATCCCCCTCCCCCCATCCCGTTAATCCGATCCCTACTCTTCCCTAGGCTACTCAGCTATCACTATGAAAACACACACACACACACACACACACACACACACACACACACACACACGACGCTTAACTAATAAAACAATGTGAAGCCTCTATTTATCTATCAGTGCCCAGCAGGGGCGCACCAAGGAATTTTCTAAGGGGGGGCCCCATTTGCCAGTTTCCTGAAGTTTACATATAAGTTTTATAGTTCTAAGTTGTATATATATATATATATATATATATATATATATATATATATATATATATATATATATATATATATATATATATTCTGATAGAATGATAGATTTTTTGGTAGGTCGTCAGTTATTTAAACAAACGTGTTTGTTTATATTTATCGTTTTAACAAAGTAACAAAGAACAAGCCATTCAGTCTCAACCCTATTATGTCCAGATTTCTAATCACGGCACAAAGACGGAGAGGAACAAGGGACAGGTGAAGTGGGAAGTCCTTAGGGAGAGGGAAGGAATGTTGGGTAAGGAAATAGAGGTCACAATGGGAAAGGGATTGCCGATCCCAGCTCAGGAGTGTGTGTGTGTGTGTGTGTGTGTGTGTGTGTGTGTGTGTGTGTGTGTGTGTGTGTGTGTGCAAATGTTGTGTATGTGGGCAAAAAGCTAGGTGAAGAGAGGGGATGGGGATGGATAGGAAGGCAGGAAGGATGATGTTTTGAGTTCAGGAGGGGTGGTGTGCCCAGATATCGGTTCATATGAGGAGGGATGGAGGATGGGAATGGCCCGGGTCGGAATGTGGGAATGTAGTAATCTCCTCTGTTACCATTCTGAGATTTGAACATGTTCAAACCTCCACGCACGAATCCATCCTCTCCGCCTGCGTGTATAATGATAAATCTGGATCCTCTGCCACTTTTCACCTTCGGGCCCAATTTTCCATCTGCAGTTGTCCAGCATTTATTGACACTCTAGTTTTGATTAACCCAAGTCTCATCTATGTAAATCTCTTGCCGTGGGTTGATTGATTCTCTGTTTTCTTGTATTTTTCTTAGATAAACTGCTCGTGCCAAAGCAATATCACGTCGTTCCATCGGAATTTGTTGTCCTTTATCTGATTTCTTGAAAGTATATCCATTTTTTCTCAGGAGTCTGTGAAGGCTTGCTCTTGATCCCTTAAAATTAATATCCTCCTTTACCTTCGCTAAAATGTGATCCAAATTCGGAACTTCACCTCTCTCACAAAATGATGCGACAATTCTGCGAAGGCAACACAACACAACGTGTGACACCACGACACAACACAACACAACACAACGTGCGACATCACAATACAACACAACACAACGTGCGACATCACAATACAACACAACACAACGTGCGACACCACAACACAACATAACACAACACAACACAACATAACACAACACAACACAACATTCGACACAACACAACACAACACAACGTGCGACACCACACCACAACACAACACAACGTTCGACATCACAGTACAACACAACACAACGTGCGACACCACACCACAACACAACACAACGTTCGACATCACAGTACAACACAACACAACGTGCGACACCACACCACAACACAACACAACGTGCGACACCACACCACAACACAACACAACGTTCGACACAACAACACAACACAACACAACGTGCGACACCACAGCACAACACAACACAACGTGCGACATCACAATACAACACAACACAACGTGCGACACCACACCACAACCAGGCTTGGGTTCGAGTACATTTTTCTGTACTCGAGTTCAAGTACGATTACATTACGGTATCACGAATCCAAGTACAAGTACAAGTACTCTGTTTTATAGCTGAACACGAGTCCAAGTACAAGTACATTTGTGCCGTACTCGAATCCAAGTACGAGTACATTTTAGTGATTTAACCTCAATTGCTTTCAGCAGTTTATTGTGTGTATGTAGGTATATAATGTCCAGGCAGCTGTTTTTCGCTCCTTGCAATTAGTACCAAGGTGCTAACATATTAAAAGTAGCTTATCAGGAGTTAGTGGGCGTGGCTGTAATACCACTTGACCTCATTGACTCACCAACCCAGGCCACCTGGCCTCTCCAAGGACACACCATTGTTACCCTCACCACTTTTATATATCATGGTTGTACTCGAAAGTACTCGTAAAATTGTCGAGTACTTTGAGTCCGTGTACAAATACAAGTACAAGTACTATGGAAATTTTAAACCCGAGTACAAGTACATTATATTGTGTACTTAAGTACGAGTACGAGTACGAGTCCATGTACTCGGACCCAAGCCTGACCACAACATAACACAACACAACACAACGTGCGACACCACAGCACAACACAACACAGCGTGCGACACCACAACTGAACACAACACAGCGTGCAACACAACGACACAACACAACACAACACAACACAGCGTACGACATCAATACAACACAACACAACGTGTGACACCATACCACAACATAACACAACACAACACAACGTGTGACACCACACCACAACATAACACAACACAACACAACGTGCGACACAACAACACAACACAACACAACGTGCGACACCACAACACAACACAACACCACACCACACCAACACATAACATGAATGCACCAAGCTATATTGCTTATAAAAGTATCTATATTTTGATGACATGTATAATAAGTACGTATCTTGTAAGTCCATTGATGAAATGAGAATATGGATATCCAGCTCTGATTGAACTGACAGATTCTTGATGACAGGCGAATCAAACTCAAAAAAAAAAAAAAAAAGTAAAATAAAAGGAATAATATGTTATTAAATCTAAATATACAACGAATAACTGGTCCAATATTTTTCGTTTATTTTTAGCAGCTTTGTAACAAAAAAAAAAAAAAAAAAAAATTGCATCCAAAAACAGGAACCACAGTTCATATTGACCTGTCAGCATAGTGGGTCACTTATACCCATTCATTCATTGTGTGTGTGTGTGTGTGTGTGTGTGTGTGTGTGTGTGTGTGTGTGTGTGTGTGTGTGTGTGTGTGTGTGTGTGTGTGTGTGTGTGTGTGTGTGTGTGCCTCTTGCCCTCAGGCCTTGTCCCTGGCCAGCCTGTATTCCCACAGGTCGTTAAATCAGATGCCTTCGGCCTTTGACAGTGACTTTGGAGTAAAATAGACGATATTCTACCCTCGTCTTTCCTGAGACAGACTATAGTCAGGGTTGTACAAATCCCAAAGTAAGGCCATGTCGATACTGACAGCAGAAACACTACAACTATTTGTGTCCGACTGCTCGTTCTGAACCCCATGAACAAACAGTAACCCAAGAACCAACAGTGATAATGGCTGTGGCTTCGAGTCGTAATGCAGTGTTGTTGCCAACGATTCAGATCCCATTGGTTACTCAAACGGGCTAGCAAAGCAAGGTTAGGCTCTATTAGATCAATGCTCACAACGTACCTTTGTTTTAAGATCAAGTTTAGCAAACTTGAAAGTAAACAAGATGAGAAAGGAACGTTTACAACTGCAAGGATTTACTGGCTCTAGGGGTAGTCATGAGTATGAGGTAGTGGAGTTGTTTTACCGCCATCGTAGAAAGGTGCGCAAGTTGCGGGCGGTGGTTGTAGACAAACTACCTAACTATAAGCCAGGGAAGGGCCTGCAACATAATGTGCGGGATCTGAAGGCTCAAGGCTACAAGTTTGCAGATCCAAGTGTCACTAGTGGGGATATAGTCGAACTGCTGATTGGGGCGGACTTTTATTATCACTTTGTACACGCTGGCTATATAAGGGAAGGAGGCATAACTTTGTTACCCACAATTTATGGTTATACACTGAGTGGCACTTATCGGTCAGAAGAAGAAGGTACTCAAGTAGAGCTGGTAACTGTTCTGAAACTGGCAGTAGATCCGATAATGGAGTTAGCAAATATAGATGGCAGGAATACGACTCCAAAAATCAAGGATCTGACGGCTCTATGGGACTGAGATGACATAGGTATTAGTCCCAATGAGACCGATAAGGAGGGAGAGAAGGTATTAGGTAACTTCTATGAAACGGTGCAATATTCCAAAGAACAGGGACAATATGTTGTGGAATTACCAAGGAAAGAAAACGTTGATATGTTGCCTGATAATTTTAAGTTAGCCTTGGGCAGATTAAGAGGTTTGCAGCGTAAATTCATAAAGGACCCCAACTATTGCAAACAGTATAGTAAAGTCATCCAGGATCAATCGGAAAGAGCATTCATTGAAAAGGTGGAGGACAAGAGTCTGGTAGGACATCCAGTACACTATCTAGCTCATCATGGTGTCACTAAAGATAGCTTAACAACACCAATTAGAGTAGTGTTTGACTGTTCAGTTAGAGAGCATGAGAGGGCATATAGTCTGAATGACTGCTTACATGCAGGCCCATCATTGGTTAATGACCTCACACAGATATTGTTGTGCTTTCGGTGTCATCGTTTTGCCTGGGTGAGTGACATTGAGAAGGCATTTCTTATGGTGGGGTTATCTGAAAGGGATAGGGATGCCACTAGATTTCTTTGGCCTGTTGAACCTTTAAAGCTAAACAGCCCTTACATTATATATAGGTTCAAGGCAGTACTGTTTGGAGCCACTTGTTCCCAATTCCTCTTGAATGCCACTATACAAAAATATTTATCAGTGGTTCAGGAGGATAAGGCCTTTATTGATAAATTAAGGAAGGAGTTGTATATTGACAATTTACAAGGAACCGAAGAAGATGAGAATGCTTTACAAAAATTGTGTTGGGATGCCCTGAGAGTATTTTCAAGTGCCAATTTGTCCTTAAGAGAGTGGGTAACAAACAGTGAAATTGCGGAAGCTACTCCACCTAAAGGGTTTGGCTTGTGAAGTTCAGGACAAGGTAAAAGTACTTGGCACTATTTGGTAACCTGATATAGATATGTTTAAGGTGAAGGGACATGAAAGTAGACCCACAGTATTGACGAAGCGTGAGGTGTTGAGCATAACTGCAGGTGTGTTTGACTATCTGGGAGTATTATTGCCGGTGACCATCCATGCAAGAAACTTTGTACAAGATCTATGGCGCATTGAATGTGGGTGGGATGTTCCCATACCGGAAGATAAGGAGGCTGAATGGCAGGGGATATATGAGGATATGATGAACAGTACCAGTATTGTATTTCTCCGCCAAGTCACTGATAGTAAAAAGGTCACGCTGCATCTATTTAGTGACACAAGCACCACTGCGTATAGTAAGGGAAGTAGTAGATTAGCTATGGCAAAGGCCAAAATAGCACCTATTAAACCCCTCACTATACCAAAATTAGAACTAACTGCTGTCATGCTAGCAGTTCGTCTCGCCAAAGATATTTATGAGGCCTATGTGGACGAGTTAAGCATAGAGAACATATACCTCTGGACGGACAACCAGATAACCCTATACTGGTTGTATAGTAAAAAACTGTTGCCAGTATATGTTCAAAATAGAATTGGCGAAATAAAGGCATTAGTCCCTGATGCTGAATTTCGTTATATGTCTACAAAGGACAACCCCAGTGATATGGTTTCCAGAGGGAAGTCACACGCGTCATAAGTTCTCCTTTGTGGTGGGGAGGGCCCACATGGCTACCTCACCAAAAAATGTGGCCGGAAAATGGTCCATTTGAGGAAGTTGGGGACGTCACCACGGGTTGTCTCCTCGAAGAGACCCCGTCATCGCCAGTATCGGTAACCCTTCCTGCCATATTGAATTGGGACCGATATGGTACTTATGTGAAGACAAGGCATGTGATGGCGTGGGTATTGAGATTTATCAAGACACTGAAAGATAGGAGACAAAGAACACATGAGGCAATGCCGTCTTATTTGACAGTGTCGGAAATAAGGACAGCAGAATCAGTAATGATTAAGTTAGCTCAAATGGAAGAGTACCCTGAGGATTACCATTATTTGTACACTGGAAAGGGCACACCAAGAATTGCTGTGGAGCAGTTAGGCCTCTATATGGAAGGTGGGCTGTTGCGTTGTAAAGGTAGGTTACAGTTGTCGGACTTAGAGGAGGAGGCTAAGTACCCTATCCTAATACCTAGTAAACATAGGTTAGCGGTTTTCCTTTCCGAGTACTGCCACAAGGTGTGTAGCCATAGTGGGGTAAGTTATGTTGTAGGTTACATAAGACAAAGATTTTGGATTCCTAGGATCAGACAAGTTGTAAAGAAGGTTTTAAGGAAATGTATAACTTGTAAAAGGTTACAAGGTGCCCCATATTGTGCTGTACAGGCTCCGCCATTAGCCTACTTTAGGGTTCAGGAAGTGAACCCATTCCAAGTAACAGGAGTAGACTACACAGGTGCTCTACCCATTAAAGAAAAGGGTATCGTAGGAAACTTATATGCAGTCTTGTTTACCTGTGCAGTTACTAGGGCTATACACATTGAGACGGTGTCAAACCTCTCTTGTGAGTCCTTCATTCATGCCTTCCGTCGGTTCTGCAGCAGGAGAGGCTTCCCTGAACTCATAATTAGTGATAATGCCACTACATTTATATGTGGAGCCAGTGTGTTGAGGGAGTTAAAAAATGATCCAAGGTTACAGAGTGAATTGGTAAAGGTAAATTGTGAGTGGCGGTTCATACCGGCCAGGGCACCATGGTTTGGTGCCATCTGGGAAAGAGTGATAGGTATCCTAAAGGCTGGCCTGAGAAAGGTCGAGCTTTAGTAACCCGTGAAGAACTGGATACTGTATTATTGGAACTTGAGGCCACAGTCAATGACCGTCCACTTGGATATACATACGGTGACCTTGAAGAGCCACTCCCTATTACTCCTTCACAACTTATTAATAGGAGGCGTCTTAGACAGTTCCCGAAACAGGAAGTCAGGGATGATGATCTCACGGACATCACCTGGGGGACTAATTCGGGAATAAACAGACGTCTCCTATACGTGACAAAGATTTCACGAGATTTGTGGAGGAGATGGACCACTGACTACCTAATATCTCTCAGGGAGCAACACCGTCAATTGACATACAAGAAAGGGAAGGCAGCACCTCGAGTTGGGGATGTCTTGCTGATACACGATGATGGGCCTCGACTTCTCTGGCGACTAGGTCGGGTTACCAAATTGTTACATGGTCCTGATCAAGAATGTAGGGTAGTACAGCTAAGGACAAGCGCCGGTTTGACCACGAGACCAGTGGTTAAGCTGTATCCCTTAGAAATTGGTACAGAAAGGAAAGATGATGACAGCCAAACCGGCGCTACCCAACACCTCCCTACACCCATAAATGACCTATGTGATTCCCCGTTGAGGACATCACGTCGGACCGCCTTAGGCTCTTCCCAACTTTGGCTTACCCTGATTGGGACGGGACAGTTGTAAATATTGTATATACAGTATTCTGGGCGGGGGAGTATGTCGTAGATTTCGGGTTTAAATATTCCCGCCCACGACAGCACACCTTTGTAAATAAATTATTGTGTTGTATAATTTGGGTAAAATATCATTTATTACTGGAGATAAATCTGGTCATGGAGAAAACAACGTATTTAGTTAGAATGATTCAGTAATGTTAAGTTTCATTTGATTTACTTTGTGCACGAAGCTGCTCGAAGCTGACCAGTTCTCTCCTTGCCACCAGACAGTTCAGTTCTCAGCCTGCCACTAAACAGTAAACATACGTGCCTCAAACTCTCTACAACGATCAGCCATCTCTCTGCATTTATTACCGTGAACACCACAGCTAAGTAGTCAGCATATTTATTGGGCCTAGCATATTTATACTGAGTACTGATCAAAACGCCATATTCAAGTACCGTATATTATAATGGTGAGTTGTTGTTTCGCTTTGTTAGTTTAAAATTAAGACCCCCTACTGTGATAATAACTAACAGAGAGAGAGAGAGAGAGAGAGAGAGAGAGAGAGACTATCCACGTGCTTGAGGATGCAAAAATGGATGTATGTAGAATAACTGAGACAAAAGGGAGAGGTGAGATGGTGAGATAATGGGGGTATGGATGGGGTATATGTGCGAGAGTCGATGAGAAAAAGAGGGAGTTTGTATTGTTGTGTGCAAGAGATGGAAGGAAAATATAAGAGAGTATGGATCCATCGGCTCAAGGATTGTATGGGTAAGATTGAAAGTTGGACTATGAATGTGGGCGATTGTGTGTGCGTGTATACGCCAACAATATCGTGCAAGTAAAGTGAAAGAAGAGTTCTGGACAAATTTGGAAGAGTGCATTGAAAAGTTTGAAAGGAATATGAGTGTTTTGATTCGAGAAATCAATGGAAAAGTAGGGAATGTGAAGGTGGATGGAGTAGTTGGTGAGTGGGGTGTGTGCCTGCAGAAGTGGATGAGAATGGCAGTGTTCTAGTGGACGTTTGTGCTGAGGTGGTTATTGATAGTTAATATTCTTCTTGGACACAAAATGATCCACAGTTATACGTGGCGAGTTATAACAAGGGCGGGTGGTGAACTGAATGACTGGAAGGCAATTATTGCTTATGTGTGTGGTTGGTAGAATAAGAAAGTGTGCAATGAATGCAAGAGCATACAGAGGTTGGGAGAGTGGACTTTCTGACCACCACTTGGTGATGGTGAAAGTCAAGGCTCAAATGAAAAGGAGGAATTAAAGAAGGGAAAGACAGGAGGTAGTAGTACATAAAAGGAAGGTAGAAAGGTTGCAAGAGGATGGAAAAAAAAAGGCAGAATATGAGACAAGCTGAGGAGTGATTGCGTATATATGATTTGGAGCAGAGGGGAGACGTGGGAGGTTTATGCAACATATTCACAGAAGAAATCTGTGCAGCATGTGAGGAGGTGTGTGGGGTGAAGAGAAGATGAAAGGGGGTGCAAGGAACAGTATGGTGGAATGAAGAAGTGAGACAAGTTGTGCTGCAAAAAAAGAAAGCATATAGTGAATGTATGAGAAACGGGGGCGTTGAGGAAGTGTTATGTGGAGAGAAAGGGAGACATGAAAATATTAATAAGAGAGAGTAAGAAGAGAGTGGTTGTGGAATTTGAAAGTAACTTGAGTGTCAAGTGGAGGGAATGTACGATAATTTTCTGGAAAGAGGTTAAGAGAGTTAGACAAGGTATTAAAGAAGTAAGCAGGGGAGTGAAAGATAAAAATGGTACACTGCTAGTGGAGGAGGAAGAAAAAGTGAGCAGATGGAGAGAACTCTTTACGGAATTGTTGAACATAGAGAATGAAAGCAATGCGAGCATTAGTAGCTGGGGAATGGCTGGGGGGAGGAGGGAGGTGAGATGAGAGGAAGGAATCAGTATGATGGAATTAGTGGAAGTCAAAATGGGGAAAGCCACAGGAATTGATGGAATGTGTGGTGAAATGCTCAAGCATGGGGGAGAGATAGTGGCAGAATTGGATATGGAAGACGTGTAGACTGGCCTGGGAGGAAAGTAGAGTCACGGGGGATTGGAAGACAGGTATAATTATTCCCCTGTAGAGAGGAAAAAGAAGAAAAAGAACTGTATAGTAGTCATAGGGGCATTTGTCTTCTTGGTGTAATAGGAAAAGTATGTGGTAGGATACTTATTCACAGAGTTAGGGAAATAACAGAGGAATTACCTGGAGAAGAACAGGGAGGGTTTCGGAAGGGAAGAGGTTGTGTAGATCAGATATTAATTGTAAGGTTTCTAGTGGAAATGTTTCTAGAGAAGGGAATGAAGTTATATTCATGGGTTTGGAGAAGGCATTTGGCAGGGTGAATAAACAAGGAATGTGAAAAGTATTAAAATATATATGGAGTAAATGGGAAGTTGTTGAATGCTGTGAAGAGTATGTATGAGGGAGCTAGGGCTGCAGTGCGTGTGGATAGTGAACTGAGTGAATTATTCTGTTTGAATGTTAGATTGAAACGGTGTCGTGTTCCTATGGTTGTTCAATCTGTATATGGATGACGAAATAAGAGATACAAGGTAGGATAGTGAATGTTGGAGCGACCCTAATGAGAGAGTGTAGTGTTTGGAAGCTCCCTGTACTGTTGTTTACAAATGATACTATACTGTTAAGTGAAGACGAAGGAGAACTGCAAGGCTTGGTGGATGAATTTGGGAGTGTCAGAAATGGAATCTAAAGGTGAATGTAAGGAAGAATAAAGTTATGGTCTTTGTGGGAAATGAAGTCACTGAATTTACAGCGAGGCTGGATGAGGAGGAAATGGAAAATATGATTGTTTAAGTACTTTGGTCGTGTGATGAGTAAAGATGGAAGTTTAGAGGGTGAAGTGTTTGAAAGGGAAGAAAGGCTGCTGGTTCTTTGAAAGCAGTGATAAGGAACAGGGAAGTGAACATGGAAGTAAAAAAAATCGCTGCATGATAGTACAACATTGTGATACCGACTCTAACGTATGGAAATGAAGCTTGGACGTCGATGGAAGGACAAAAGTCAAGAGTTAGAGCAGTGGAAATGAGTTGAGAGGAGCATGTGGAGTAACGTGGAGAGATAGACTGACAAATGATGATGTGAAGGATCGTTGTGGTGTGAATGTGGATGTGATAAGAAGCGTTAGGAGAAATACACTGAGGTGGTTTGGCCACGTGGAGATGGAGATCAAGAGACTAACGAGGAGAGTGTAAGAGAGTGAGCTGGAGAGAGGGAGAAGAAGGTGGGGGGGGGCAAGGATGAGATAGAGGGATGGAGTGAAGAGGTATACGAGAGAGGGAAGTGTGAGCTAGGAGCAAGGAAGTGAAATGGCGTTGGATAGGGCGACATGAAGTCGATTTGTTTGTGGCCACCCCTTACAGGATTGAGGCGTCTGGCGATAGATAATTGTGTGTGTGTGTGTGTGTGTGTGAACAAGAAAGTCGATTTTCAACGCATTTTAACACTGTGGAAAGTTTGAGGCACAGCAAGTGAACTTAAAAAAAAAAAAAAAAAAAGTCAAACGTCAAGATCGCAGAATCCGGTCAAACGTAAACCTAGCAAATTGAAAGTAATTTTTTTTTTTTTTTTACTTTGCAAGAAACTTGAAGGAAGGGTTGAGTGTCAT
>NC_136959.1:35814597-35822097 GCF_032717465.1 Coenobita brevimanus | reverse complement strand
AGAAGTGGTGAAGTCTTTTAAAACGATAAAAATATATAACCCTCACTTTTGCTCTTTACACGATGTCATTATCAATAAATCAAAACTCCCATCACACACACCATAGGGTCCTTCAAATTCTACATAAGGTAGTGTTCTTTGCACAAGGCAACTATAATATGACAAAGGGGCATGCGAAGGGGTGGTATTAGACTCCCCGCGGATTCCAGTACTACTCTGTGGTAATCCTCCTTTCCTGTTCACCGGGGAACGCTCTCCCTTTCGTGCGTTGAGATTACCAAAAGATACGTGTAGGGTAAGGTGAACGCCTGCCGACAGTTTAAGACTATGACCGATAAAGCTTCTCTTATACCGGTATATGAAAATTATGAAGAACACATGGACAGGAGTATCTGAAGAGAAATAAATTGCTCCTAGTTTACTTTTTTTTTTTTTTTATGTGCCCGACTCTGGGCATAAGCCTTCACAGCCTGCTCCCAAGGCCCAGTAGTCCTCCTACATACCATACACTTATACATGTCACCATTTCGGCGCTAACACCCACCGTCCATACTGAATACATGCTAGAGCTGGTGTATTGGTATTAGCGGGGGTATTTTCAAGACATGTCGGCGGGACTTGTGGTAGTTCAGGAAAGTCTGTTTTTATGAAATTCAAATCGTTAAACTGTTCCCTGCCCCAGCGGGGATTTGAACCTGGGTCCAGTAGGACCGCAGGCCACCCCTCTACCGACTGAGCCACCGCCTTGCACCACATCTGTGAAGTCAAATGACTCCCTTACTTACATTCGAATAAAAAGTGTAGTGTTATTCTCTATTTGTTTAGAACCAGGTGCTGAAGAGGACTAACACAGGATTCATTATTTTGTGTGAGCTTCAGGTGGAGGCAGAGTAAGAGTGTCTCGGAAGGTGTTATGCTGGAGGGGATGAAGGATGAGGATTTGGTGATGCTGGTTTGTTTTATAGTGGGTCGAAAAATGTAAGAAAAATGAAAACCTCCAGCCTGGAAAACTACGTGATGTATTATTTGTTATTAATTATATATAATATTGTTGCGCCACCATTATATGGGTGTCAAAACCAGGCAGGTGGTCGAGGAAATTTAAGGTATTTTAAATCATATATGAATATAATTGTACCATCAGTTCAAAACCATACTGTCAGCCACCTCCCCTGATGTTCTACATTTTCACTCACATTACGTATCTTTGCCCATATCGACAGATGCAACTGGTATCTGAACACGAACTGCGATTTTTATGTGAGAATAACTGATTCATTTAGCTTTCAGAGAGAGAGAGAGAGAGAGGGGGGGGGAGACTGTGTGTGTGTGTGTGTGTGTGTGTGTGTGTGTGTGTGTGTGTGTGTGTGTGTGTGTGTGTGTGTGTGTGTGTGTGTGTGTGTGTGTGTGTGTGTGTGTGTGTGTGTGTGTGTGTGTGTGTGTGTGTGTGTGTGTGTGTGTGTGTGTGTGTGTGTGTGTGTGTGTGTGTGTGTGTGTGTGTGTGTGTGTGTGTGTGTGTGTGTGTGTGTGTGTGTGTGTGTGTGTGTGTGTGTGTGTGTGTGTGTGTGTGTGTGTGTGTGTGTGTGTGTGTGTGTGTGTGTGTGTGTGTGTGTGTGTGTGTGTGTGTGTGTGTGTGTGTGTGTGTGTGTGTGTGTGTGTGTGTGTGTGTGTGTGTGTGTGTGTGTGTGTGTGTGTGTGTGTGTGTGTGTGTGTGTGTGTGTGTGTGTGTGTGTGTGTGTGTGTGTGTGTGTGTGTGTGTGTGTGTGTGTGTGTGGAGGTCTAGTTGTGACTATTTAGCATATGGTTTAATTTTAATGCTAACTACAGCATTACGACAAAATACTAGTCCCACTTCTCAGTTCTAACCTCACTTTTTGTCCGGTGCCAATAATGATGTCGCTCGAGCGATCATCAAGTTGTTCTAGGACAAAACGCCAGCTCATAAGTAATCTCACAGTTTGAAATTCTATATAGTTATATCTTCTGTGACTCCTCTCTCTCTTTCTCTCTCTGAACTTAATGAGTCATAGTGTTACTTCTAAGTCTAAGATATACTACTTTGGGTGTGTGTATATGTGTGAACAGAGGAAAATAGACCCACTGGAGAATAATTCCTTGGGAAAACGGGTAAAGTAGGTCAACAGAGTAAATACAGGCAGGTCCACTGTTACAGTTTGTCTACA
Source organism: Coenobita brevimanus (assembly GCF_032717465.1). Classification (NCBI taxonomy): domain Eukaryota; kingdom Metazoa; phylum Arthropoda; class Malacostraca; order Decapoda; family Coenobitidae; genus Coenobita; species Coenobita brevimanus. The sequence continues at coordinate 35,819,914 of NC_136959.1, read as the reverse complement.
AAAGAAATAAATCCCATGGGGAAATGAGTCGTGTGAGGAAACAGGCCCAAGAAGAAGCAATGGTCCGACGGGGAAAGAATAGGTCCATGGAATAAAGTATGTGTATGTGGGGTTTTACCGTTTACCCTGGGGAGCAAGTAAGTCAATGAGAAAAAATAAGTCGATCGGGAAATAGGTCAGAGGGAAAAACGTCCATGAAGAAAGCAGTTTCATGGTGGAAAATTGGTCCACGGTAGATAATAGGATAATTCCAGAAAATAGGTCCATGGGTTAAAATAGCTCCTTGGGCAAAATAGGTCCATGAAAAAAAATTGGTCCATTAGGAAATTAGGTCTAAGGGAAAACAGCTTCACTAGGAGAAATTAGTTAATGTAGAAAATTCTGAATATGCGTGAACAGGTCTCATGGAGAAAATAATTGGGTGGAAGTTGACTGCAAGGGAGTGCAATCAGAGGAGGACATATCTGCTAGTAATACCCAGGCTTGGTGGAGTCAGGGAAGATAGTAGATTTTGCAGAACCTGATACTCTCTATATCTGAAACACACAGGGACTGTTACCCTAATGACCTTTTATGGCAGACTGATGTAAATCTATTTAGGTGATACTTTTATTGACGAGTCTATGTACAAATCATTGCTATTAATGCAACCATGGCTGTCTTTCGGTCTGAAATCTAGGTGTTCCAAAAAGCAACATCCTCCTTCAGTGATTAATATAAGTTTCTCCTGTCAGATCTTTGACAAAGACGAATAAAACTGTATGTGCTCTGGGTAACTGTTAGGGAGTGATGCCCTCGCCGGTGGGAGACCGGGTGGTACCAAGGCTTTCATTAGGGCAACGGAAATATAACCGTTTAAAGAATATCTGTAGTGAACTAACCGTTCAAAATATTAGTTAGGTAGGCTCTGAGTTGTGCAAAACCATGAGCAAACCGGATTATTGGAAGAAAACCTTCCTGAACAAAGTTACGCATGATTATGTAGAATTTTGTAAAATAAATCAAGGGATAAGTATAAAAGGAAGTAGAATAGTTAGGTATCCTGTGAAAATTACTTATTACAAAACAAGAAGTCACGATAAAGCTAGAGATGAAACAGTAGATAATATATCAGTCTTAGCATAATAAAAACAGAATTTTCAAACATTATATCCACTTTCAATCATACCTGATGATTATTATGGTGATGATGAAAATTAAAACTTTAGTAATAATGAAGTAATATATCTTCTTAATATAAAATTTAAATGAATAGGTTGAGAAAATAGTAATTATGATTATAATGTGTTAGCAAGGATAACATACACAATAACAAACCGAGTTGGACATTGTGCTTCATATTAACGATTCATACAACTGTAACTCCACCTGTAACATCTGTTTTACTCACGCAAATATACATTTCTCTAAGAGCAATAACAGGCTAAACGAAATAACCACAAAATACACAGACAAAAATTAAAAAGTTCCGGCAGTGGCAGGGATTTGCCATTGAATTGCTCTACCGTAACATTCAACTGGCGCGCGCGCGGGCACACACACACACACACATACACACACACACACACACACACACACACACACACACACACACACACACACACACACACACACATTGGATAGAGATGATTATGAAGACTTGGCAGAAAGTACAATACAGAGTTTAAGAAACCTACTACACAGACTGGAAGAAAAATCTGAAAGAATTATAGAAACTGAAATTTCAACAGAAATATAAATTAGAATGCTCTAACTGTGAGAACCTGTGAAATCGTTTGAGAGCAAAAGCTCTTGGATCTTATACAGGAGTTTTTCCTGGCACAACATGTAAAGGAAAATAACAGATAAAAGAGGACCAGAAGAACCATCATTATTAGATCTTATATTTACTAGACAAGAAAATGAAATTGACGACATAGCATATCACCCTCCTTTTGACAAAAGCGACCACGCAGTATTAAACTGTAATTTTAGGTTGCCAGCCTATATAGTTAGTGATAATGAGTTACAAAAAAAAAAGCCTAAATTACAAAAATGGCAACTCTCATGACATAAAAAGTACTTTATAAGAGCAGATTGGGAAACGGGTCTTAAATATCATACATACAAAATTCTGTGATTATTAGAAACAGGAGTCTAAAATTATATCACTCAGCACAAAGAAACAGAAATAAGGATAAAGAAAAGGTATATTCTTTTTAACGAAATGAAGAAGGAACTAAAGGCGAGGAACTCGCAAATTGTTCCCTCCAAGAAAAAAAAAATAAAGATAGCAGAGAGCCAAATGCAAGATCCGTACATTTTGTGATGCCTGGACACACTGCGTTTTAAAGACTGGTGATCATAGGCCGCAGGAAACACCAACAGAGGAAGACAGTTCCGGAGTTGACCTGTTGCATATATGAAGGACGGGGAGTAATGGTTAACTCTTGCATTAAAAAGTTGGACAGAAAAGGGATAGGAGTTTGATGCTAGACTGGTGTTACAAGCCCGTCGTAGTGGTGGGGGAATGCAAGCAGACAGTTCAGAGGAGCAGTGACCATTCAAGTAACGATAGAAAAGAGATAAAGATACAATAGTGCGGCGAAGAGACAGAGGTTGAAGGGAGCCAGTAAGAAGAGGAAAGTCAGTGAGACAAAAAGCCTTGGACTCCAAATTGTTGAGAAGAGCTGAATGTAGGGAGCCTCCCCACACATTAGAGTTGTACTCTACACAAGGGAGAATAAAACCCGTATAAAGTCAACAACTGTGCAGGGGTAATGAAGGCACGGAGTCGGCTTAGCACAACTATTCTCTTGGAAGCAGATTTTACAAGAGAGTTAATAATCCATCCAAGACAAATCCCAAGAGAATGAAACCCCAAGTATGTTTAAATATGATGCAGGATTAAGCTGAATATAATTATAAATTAGAGGGTACCCCTGTGGAAGATTTTGTCACATTGATGGATGTAAGAACTGAGTTTTTGATGCATTAAAAACAAGATTATTTTTACCCCAACCAGAGATATGAGTCAAGTCAAACATCAGGTGTGCCATAGCCTCATCCCTTCTTTGGTGAAGTAACTGCTGAGATGGACACTGCGGGAAATGAATGGAAAGGTAAAGGGTGGAGTCATGAGCATGTGATTGGATAGGGTTAGATGTACAGCTTAGATGGTCATTGATGAATAAAGGAAGAGAGTTGGTTGCAGGACAGATCCCTGAGGAACACCACTATTGACAGCGCTAGGAAAAGAATGATGGCTGTCTACAACAGTGGCTATGGAACGACCAGAAAGGAAGCTACAGATGAAGGCACAGACAGAAGGATAGAAACCGTAAGAGGGCAATATGGAAATTATAGATTAATGGCAGACTTTTATATCGAAAGCTTTTGAGATGTCAAGTGCAATGGGCAAAGCTTTCTGCCAGGAAGTCCTGATAGGATGATGACCCAGGAGTAAGAAAGGTAGGAGGTAAGAGCACCAGTGGAGCTTTCCTGGTGGAACCTAGACTGGCGATCAGAAAGAAGGTTGTGACAGGAAAGATGTTTTAAATACTTCTATTAAGTAATAGACTCAAAAACTTTGAAATACAGGATGTTAAAGCAATTCAGTGATAGTTAGAGGGTTGGGAATGGTCACCCCTTTTTTTTGGGGAGCAAACTTCCAACAAGAAGGAAAAGTAGGCAAAGGCGAAATGAGTTGACCTAGGGAGGGTGTAAGCAATACAAAAGCACAGTTCTTGAGGAAAAACAGGAGGGACTCCATCAGGCCCATATGTCTTGTTAGTACTGGAGGCTTAAAGTGATGGCAAAAAATACATCAATTGAAGAAATCTTAATGTCATCCATGAGAAAGTCAGTACATCACCGGAATCGTTCATATAGGTGGAATTGTAGGAGAAAGTTCTTGGAGTGCAAAGAGCTCTGCTTTTTATCATTAGAAGAGATACAGTAGCTATAAAACCATAAGAGTGAAACAGAGTGAGGGAAGGATGATGAGGTAAAGTTGTTAGAATGATTTTTGGCAAAGTGCCAGAAAGAGTGGGAAGAATTCGAGTTGGAGAGCTCAGAGCATTTTACTATTTAGAATGAAATTACATTGTTAGTAAAGTGAAGAATAGACATAGCATGATTCCAGCAGACACATAAATGAGATGAAATTCAGGAGTGTGGTTGTAGATCCGGTACTCTCTTTTGTTGGCCTTCTCTTTGTTGTAGACAGCATTAGAACAAGCATGATTAAACCATTTTTTTTTTTTTTGCATTAGTCAAAGGATATGAGCAAGGAATGATTTTACTGTTAACCTTGTTTCCTAAGAATTATATTCCCTTTCTTCTATTTTGCCACCTGCTGCTATTCATACGCTGAATCCTTTATCTATTCCCTTTCTCTCCTAGCCATTCTTCTCCTATTACTGACGTCGTTCCATTCCCTTTCCTTTCTCCATTCGCATCTACTACTCTCTGACGTACTTGACTATCTAATAAATCATCCCTGTTCTATTTCCGTAAATAATTTCCCAGCAACTCTTTTGCTCCTAATGTTTCCCACCAACATATTCACCTAGCACAGACTGCTTCCCCAGTAGCTTTCCCCCTGACATTTATGCCCAATTTTTTCCCTGTGAACCTTCTTCAGTACTTCCCCTTGTACCTTCCATGCCCAGGATAGGATCACCTAAAATTCCTTTACAACCTCCATCACTCCATTTCGTCTTCTTTGCTAATAACCAAATTTTCTTCCCCCTGTCCCTTTTCTCTCTCTGCAGTATATTATTTTCATACTCCTTCCTTTCTTTTTCTTTCCTCCCTCCTACCATCATCATTTCCCTCTAGCTCAACGGTTTACACCTGTTGCCTATCGACTCCTTCCACTCAAGTATTCTCACTCATGCTTTTCCGTATTCCATATCTCTCTCCACCCATCCTCCGCCATCAGCCCCCGGTCTTCCTTTATTCCGTGACAACTGCTAGCGACTGCCACGCTAGAAGCGGCCCCAGCTGTGCGATGCTGGCTTACAGTATATTACCCATCCTCTTCCGCCTCACAACTGCCATTAATCCCCAGTGGTTGTCATGGAGAAGGGCCAATTTAAATAACATAAGTAGGGTTTGATACACCCTTTCCTTTCTCACCACTTCCTTCGAAGGTTTGTGCCTTTATCCATCTTGCCTATGCTTCAGAGCAACATGCTCCTTGTTTAATCTGGAGACTGAGTGTTTAATCTGGAGACTGGAGACTGAGAGTGTCGATTAAAAATAAGGTGAATAGCACCTCCAGCACAATGAGTCTACAAGTTTCACTGACAAACAGCAAAACAACGACAGTGTT
>NC_136959.1:35745495-35814497 GCF_032717465.1 Coenobita brevimanus | reverse complement strand
ATAATGGTGGTAAAGATTCAGCAGTCTTGTGCTAATGTTGTTTGTGTGGGAAAGATGATGTGAGGAATAATGTAATACAGTAGGGGTTATAGGACCAGACGACTAGAAACTCCCCTAAGGAATATACCAGCTCGCAGTACGAGGGATACCGGGAAGTAAGAGTAATGGAAGAGGCAGAAGCTGAAGGAAAATAATGCACCTATGAAGGTGAAGCAACAGTTAAGGCCTGGATAACGTGGTATAGCAGGATACCACAGCTGTATCTTCGCTGTCTCATAATTTTGTGTTATTTGCATCTAATTTCATCTGGTTATAGTAAATTATTTGTGAATACTCTCCTCTGCCCATCACAATGATGTTTATTCACGTCCACATAATATAATTGCAAAAATTTATAACTATATGCACAGCTGCTGAGGGAATCAGCATTAAAATTCACAATCATTCTATATTATAGCTATAGACAATCCAGGAATAACATTCACAAAAATTATCAGTGCAGTGATAATGACCAGTTGCAGCTTATATACAACTGGCTCCGTTCTTTATTTGTATGATGATGATCCGAAACAGATGGGTCGTGTCTGGACGGGTTACACTGGACACCATGATAACAATAAAGTCTATGTTATATGCTGTTTATGTTACGAACACATAATGCTTTGCAGATGAATAGCACGGAAATGTTTCGAATCCAAGCCATTAGGTTTCTCACTGTTCACCTCGGCCTAGCCCTAAGTTTCAAACTACCACTTACGTTTGTCCGTTCGTCTGCCCTCTCCCTAACCCTGACTTCCACTTCCCTTCCACCGAGGGGTTACAGAAAAATTTGGTAGCGTGGGTGTGCATCAAAGCTAACCCCTATTACCATACATTCTATATTTTTTTGTTAAGTGTTCTTGTTTTGCTTCTGTATTAATATTACATAACAGTCATAGCCGATGTAGCTGACAGACCAAGCAAGTCTAGCCTATAAAGCATTTCTGACTTTGGTAGAGATTTCTTTATTTCATCTTGATTTTCTTACTGACTACAGTGACACACACACACACACACACACACACACACACACACACACACACACACACACATGGATAGAAACATAGATAGATAGGGGTATAGATATAAGTATACTATTACTACTCTGTTTGGGAAATTGCCTAGTTCACGAACTGGGTAACTTTACTGCCTAGTTCATAAAACTGGCAGATTGAATCTTGCCATTTCTACATGATCTGGTCAAAGTACGTAGGAAAAATATCGATATAACTATAACTTGTACTGTGTATGAGATACTTATTGCACAGCTACTGCCAAAAGAAAAAAAAATCAAAATAACCCCCATAATACGCTTGAGAAATTACATAAAATCAGTGATACAACTTACTGTTTTCGGTATGTGCCTGGAGTTTGCGCTTCTTTCACCACGTTTGATGAACTGTTTTGTATATGTGCGTGGAGAGTTGCTGAAGTAGTTTTGACCGTGTGTTGTCGATTATCTACTTCAATGCTCATTGTCACCATGCAGTCACTGTATGTTGTTTATACGATGTTCTGAGGTCAGCCATGTATTTGCTATTACTTCTGACATAATTTGTAAATTTATATTTTCAGACACTCCAGACTTTCGTAAGGTAGTTCCAAGGGTATTTGCCCAATTTTTTCGTTCAGTTGAGGGTTGTTGTGGGTCATCGACTGTGAATTTACCAAAGATGTATATCACATTATCAGAGTTATTATTACCAGTAAGAAAATAACGTACATCTGTAGAGAGACAGAATGGCGATCCTCCACGTTCACGCAGATGCCATAATTAATGTAAATAAACACGAGTATTCAAACGAACTAATTTATTAACAACGTAAACCTAAGCAAACCCGGCTTGAGATTTTTCACCAACTGACACCCCCAATCCCGGCAGATTTTAGATTTTTTTTTTTTTTTTTTTTTTTTTTTTTTGCTAAAATCTCTGCGCTTTTTCCTGAGAAAGCATTGAAAATTCAGAGAGAAAGTGCTCAGCTGAGTTTAGGAAATACGGTAGAAGTAAGAGTACCTTTACCTTGTTACTGTGTTCTCTCAAAGCCAGGCTCGACAGAAAACGTTTTCTGTGAGAGGGGGTAGCTATTTCAAACCATTCATAACTGGTTAGATAATTATTTGTTTGAGTACGAATTCATATATGGTAGTACAAGCGCATATAATATAGGCGATATAAGCGTTGTTCACTCACCAAAAACATCAACATATGGCACCTTCTTTTTCGACGTTACCGCCTCATCATTTCTCCTTGCTTCTTCTTCTGGGTTCTTTCTTCCTTTGTCGTCCACCTCAGGAATCACTTTCGCCTTGAATTTCATCACTGGAGAGACTGTGGTGTGACATGTCTTTACTGGCAAGGTCACTGCTAACAGGTGAGTTGCCGAGAAAATGGCGTGTGCGGGGGGGGGGGAGAGGGGGGTCATGTGGGGCCAGACATTATCCCCACCTGGCGTTGGGTAGAGTAAGGTCTCCCACATATGCCTACCAAAAATCACCCATGAAACTTGAAAAATGTGCAAATGATGGACCTCACAATTGCATAAAGTATGGATACCTCGTCGGGTGTCACCGTGACAAAACGTGGTGATGTATCAATATGCCGTCGGGACGCCCCAGGTTAACAAGCCTGGCGTAAGTATGTACACATAATGTATCAGGATATTTTCTTTTCTATTGTTAGGACAGGTCATTAGGTTTATCATTGCCTCCCCTGCAACATAATTTTCAGTGAAAAAAACTTTTCATGTTTTATGTTGCTTTCCATTTATTTATTTAATTAACTTTTTTTATTTATTTTTTTAAATGCGCTTCCAGTGAGGTGTGTGTGTGTTCTTACCTTACCTAATTGTTCTTACCTAATTGTATCTTTACAGGAATGAGTCAAGCTCGTACTGTCCCGTGTCTTAAACCATATTTATCGTACATATCCTTAAATCTGTGAATTGTTTTGGCACACACTATTTCATTCGGTAGTGCATTCCACTGATCAATTGCTTTGTTTGGGAAACTGAATTTCCTTACGTCTTTGTCACCTCTCTTCTTATGCAGTTTTTTGCAGTGTCCTCTTGCTGATGCTTCTCCATATGTTAAGTAATCATTTATGTCTATTTTCTCCTTCCCTGATATGCACTTATACAGCATTATCATGTCACCTCTTTTCCTTCTCTCCTGTAGTGTTGGTAGATTCAGTTTATTTAGTCTTTCTTCATAGCTTAGGTCCCTTAAGCTTGGTATCCATCTTGTAGGGGCCCTTTGAACTTTTCAATCTTGTCTATGTGTTTTTTGAGATGAGGACTCCAGACTACTGATGCATATTCCAGGGTTGGTCTAATGAATGATCTTATTATCCTTCTTAGCATGTCTTCATTTATGTATGTGAATGCTATTCTCATATTTGCAAGCAGTGTATACATGTTCCGTACCTTCTCGCTGATGTGGTCAGCCGGAGATAGTCTGTTAATGATAATCACACCTAGGTCCTTCTCTCTTTCTGATGTGTATAGGGTTTTTTTCCTAACTTATAATTCCAATCAGGTCTTTTTCCACTTTTACCAAACTTGATTACATGACGCTTGTCCACATTGAATTCCATTTGCCATGTATTACTCCATTCATAAAGTTTATTTAATTCTTCTTGTAGCTCTTTACAAGAGTCTGTGTTAGTAATTCTCCTTTGTATTTTTGCATCATCTGCAAACATATTCAGATAGCTCTCATTTCCAGTGTTACTGTTTATATCATTTATATACACTAAAAACTTGATTGGTGCCAGCACTGAACCCTGTGGTACTCCACTAGTCACTTCTTTCCATGATGAGTAGTTTCCTCTTAGTACTGTTCTCATTTCTCTTTTTATGAGAAAATCTTGCATCCAACAAAACAGTTTGCCTCGAATTCCTCCTTGATGGTACAGTTTCCATAAAAGTCTTTGGTGTGGTACCGTGTCAAAAGCTTTCTTGAAATCTAAATAGATACTGTCCACCCATCCTTTTCTTTCCTGTATTGTGTTTGTTACTCTATCATAGTAGCTCAACAGATTAGTTACACATGACTTTCCTTTTCTGAAACCAAACTGTCTTTCTGTTATCATACTGTGTTCTTCTAGATGATTTACCCAAGCTTTTCTTATAAGCTTTTCTAATACCTTGCTTACAACACCGGTCAGTGTGTGTGTGTGTGTGTGTGTGTGTGTGTGTGTGTGTGTGTGTGTGTGTGTGTGTGTGTCCCCATCCACCCACTTAGTGTAGCGGTGCACTATTTTAGGGTAGCTCTACACTGAGTGGCAAGCCAAATGATTTCCTGTAAATCAGGAAATCATTTACAACGCTGGGTGGTAACCCTATAACCAACCAACACGTGTTTCCTACGTGACAACAAGTGGGTTGGCGGAGGGCTAGTGCCCCTCCCAGAAAACAAATAACTAAAAATATGAACAAGAAGACTCTGACCATGACTGGCCAACAGGTGACGACTAAGGACCGAACAAAGGACATGGTACAGGTTGCGACATGGACTGTAAAGGGTGCGAATGATGAGGTGTGTGAGAGAGAGAGAGTGTCGTGGATTTCGGGTTTAAATATTCCCGCCCACGACAGCACACCTTTGTAAATAAATTATTGTATTGTATAATTTGGGTAAAATATTATTTATCACTAGAGATAAATCTGGTCATGGATAAAACAACATATTTAGTTAGAATGATTCAGTAATGTTAAGTTTCATTTGATTTACTTCGTGCACGAAGCTGCTCGAAGCTGACCAGTTCTCTCCTTGCCATCAGACTAGACAGTTCTCAACCTGCCACTAAATGGTAAACATACGTGCCTCAAACTCTCTACAGTGATCAGCCATCTCTCTGCATTTGTTACCGTCAACACCACAGCTAAGTACTCAGCATATTTATTGGGCCTAGTATATTTATACAGCTACTGATCACAACGCCATATTCAAATACCGTATATTATAATGGTGAGTTGTTGTTTCGCTTTGTTAGTTTATAATTAAGATCCCCTACAGTGTTCATAGCTAACATAAATTGGTGCCGTGACCAGGATTATATCTAGTGATAGATAATAGGGGGTTGCGGGTGTGAGAGCCGAGCATTGTTTGCGCTGTGTCGGCAAACAACCATATGTTGCGTGGGGCACCAGGGGAGGCTGTGCTTGGTTGGGGGGGTGTCGGGGTAGTGTTTGAACCCTCCCCAGTAGATTATCCGGCCCCTTTGAAGAAAGTAGCCTTCTTTGGGCATTTCTATGTCCAGAGATTCCCACTAGGTCGTCCGGTGCAGTATCCATACGATGCTCCGGCCTTTTATGTCCGCAAATTTGGCGTGCCTAGTGCTAAGGTTAGCAATTAGAGATAGTAAGGAATACAAGGACCTCCTAACATACAAGCCAGACTTAACAATTCTGATCGTCGGGGGGAACGACTTCTCCCTAGATGCGGACTTGAATCAGTTGGCCCTTGATATAGAAGCCCTGGCTAGGGAAATTGATGATGAAACAGATGGCCACTGTCTCATTGTCGGGATCGAGAAAAGGACGAACCCCCGAGATATGACCTATGAAGAATACATCCGGGCTAGAAATGGAGTGAACCTGCGCCTGAAGAGAACTTTTCCTTTCGCAAAGGCTCGTTTTATCTTCATGGGGATGAATGAGTCTGACCTGTCATGGGATGGGGTACACCTGGATACACCAAGCAACAAAAGGGTGTTCGATGGCCTTCTGAGAAGAGCGTGTTGCTTTCTTGGGCAGTAAGCTCCTTGTGAGGGGGTTTAAGGTTTGATCTCCTGGACTGCCTAACATACTACCGTCACAGGGGCTTGACAAAATTATTTGTCAAAAATTTATATAGAATCTGGCTTAGTTTTAATTCATTTTATTTTTATTTGGATTCGCCCAAGAAATACTACATTCAACTTGAAATTCTGCATTGTTGTCATCTTCTTTCACTTAATTGCCTATATAATTAAAATGGATAAAATGAGATCATTAAAGAGGCTTAGAGCTGCCAAAAAGGGAGCAGTCACAAAACTGACTGCTAACTTAACAAAATTTATAAAACATGCCGGAACCGTTCACGACATCTAAAGTATGAAAGTGACGGTTGAGAAAATCCTCGCTGAGATCGACTCTTACAATCAGGAGTTTTATGAATTATATCCTGATGAAGACCTAGAAAGAGAAGTGGTCAGTGATATGGAATATGTTAATAAGGTCAACAGACACTTGACAGAATTAGAGAGTGCTCTAGAATTACACGCCAAGGACTATGTAGTATAAGAACAGGCAGAGAGTCGGAAAGCTTAATGGGAATTAAATTAACGTATCTGAAATTGCCAATATTTGATGGTGATCCGTTTCAGTGGCTGGGTTTGAGGAGCTCTTTCACTGTAGTGTGCACTCCCGAACAGATCTGAAAGACATCCAGAAATTTGCATATATTAAGGGACAATCAAGTGGTGAAGCACTCCGAATTATTAGTGGATTCAGTCTGGCAGCAGAGTCACAGTTTTAAAGAATACCTACGGTCAAGAAGACCGCATTAAAGCTGCTCACATTGCAAAATTATGTAATTTACCTCCTCCACCTCATCAAGTGAATGAACTAAAGGACTTTTCTGCATCATTTGAATGTGTGTTATAATCACTACGTACAATGGGAGTGACTGAGTGGAAATTTGTGCTGTTTTACTCCATAATAACCTCCCTGGTACACTTTCGGAAGTGATCAAACGTGAACTTAAAGAGAAGTGGTTGGATGTAGATCATTATGTTCGTGTGTGAAAGATGGAGGTATGTAACATCGAAAGTAGACAGAATCCCTTAGAACATTTGGGTGAGGACGCTGCGGCAGCATATACGGTGATGCATGTGAAACATGCTGAACCTATCCAGAGGAATGGATGTATATTGTGTTTTAAACCAGGACATTTTTGGGCTAACTGTACAAAGTATAAAATAAAAAGGGCAAAATTAAAGAGAGCAAAGCAATTGAGGCTGTGTGTCGGGTGTTTGTCGGCAGATCATGATAGTCAGGGTTGTACAAATCCCAAAGTAAAGGCCATGTCGATATTGCCAGCAGAAACACTACAACTATTTGTGTCCGACTGCTCGTTCTGAACCCCATGAACAAACAGTAACCCAAGAACCAACAGTGACAATGGCTGTGGCTTCGAGTCGTAATGCAGTGTTGTTGCCAACGATTCAGATCCTATTGGTTACTCAAACGGGCCAGCAGAGCAAGGTTAGGCTCTATTAGATCAATGCTCACAACGTACCTTTGTTTTAAGATCAAGTTTAGCAAACTTGAAAGAAAACAAGATGAGAAAGGAACGTTTACAACTGCAAGGATTTACTGGCTCTAGGGGTAGTGATGAGTATGAGGTAGTGGAGTTGTTTTAACGCCATCGTAGAAAGGTGCGCAAGTTGAGGGCGGTGGTTGTAGACAAACTACCTAACTATAAGCCAGAGAAGGGGCTGCAACATAATGTGTGGGATCTAAAGGCTCGAGGCTACAAGTTTGCAGATCCAAGTGTCACTAGTGGGGATATAGTCGAACTGTTGATTGGGGCGGACTTTTATCATCACTTTGTACACGCTGGCTATATAAGGGAAGGAGGCATAACTTTGTTACCCACAATTTATGGTTATACACTGAGTGGCACTTATCGGTCAGAAGAAGAAGGTACTCAAGTAGAGCTGGTAACTGTTCTGAAACTGGCAGTAGATCCGATAATGGAGTTAGCAAATATAGTTGGCAGGAATACGACTCCAAAAATCAAGGATCTGACAGCTCTATGGGACTTAGATCACATAGGTATTAGTCCCAGTGAGACCGATAAGAAGAGAGAAGGTATTAGGTAACTTCTATGAAACGGTGCAATATTCCAAAGAACAGGGACAATATGTTGTGGAATTACCAAGGAAAGAAAACATTGATAAGTTGCCTCATAATTTTAAGTTAGCCTTGAGGTTTGCAGCGTAAATTCATAAAGGATCCCAACTATTGCAAACAGTATAGTAAAGTCATCCAGGATCAATTAGAAAGAGCATTCACAGAAAAGGTGGAGGACAAGAGTCTGGTAGGACATCCTGTACACTATCTAGCTCATCATGGTGTCACTAAAGATAGCTTAACAACACCAATTAGAGTAGTGTTTGATTGTTCAGCTAGAGAGCACGAGAGGGCATATAGTCTGAATGACTGCTTACATGCAGGCCCATCTTTGGTTAAAGACCTCACACAGATATTGTTGCGCTTTCGGTGTCATCGTTTTGCCTGGGTGAGTGACATTGAGAAAGCATTTCTTATGGTGGGGTTATCTGAAAGGGATAGGGATGCCACTAGATTTCTTTGGCCTGTTGAACCTTTAAATCTAAACAGCCCTTACATTATATATAGGTTCAAGGCAGTACTGTTTGGAGCCATTTGTTCCCAGTTCCTATTGAATGCCACTATACAAAAATATTTATCAGTGGTTCAGGAGGATAAGGCCTTGATTGCTAAATTAAGGAAGGAGTTGTATATTGACAATTTACAAGGAACCGAAGAAGATGAGGATCTCTATCTATCTAATGCCAGACGCCTCAATCCCGTTTGGGATGGCCACAAACAAATCGCCTCCAAGTCGCCCTGTCCCCCGCCATTTCACTGCCCTGCTCCCAACTCACGCCCCCCTCTCTCATATACCTCTCCACCCCATCCCTCCATCTCATCCTCGGCCTCCCCCTCCCTCTTCCCCCCTCGACCTCACTCACATACTCTCTTCATCAGTCTTTCACCCTCCATCCTCTCCACATGGCCAAACCACCTCAGTGTGTTCCTCATAACGCTTCCTATCACATCCACATCCACATCCTGGCAGCTCCCTTTATAACCTCATTCGTCAGCCTGTCTCTCCATGTGACACCACAGGCTCCTCTTAAATAACTTTTTTCCACTGCTCTCACTCTTGACTTGTGTCCTTCCAACAACGTCCAAGCTTCACTTCCGTACGTTAGAGTTGGTATCACAATACTGTCATGTAGTAACTTTTTCACTTCCATGCTCACTTCCCTGTTTCTTATCACTGTTTTCAAAGAACCAGCAACCTTTCTTCCCTGCTGTACCCTTTCAAGAACTTCACCCTCCAAACCTCCATCCTTACTCATCACACTACCCAAGTCCTTAAACGTACTCACATTTTCCAATTCCTCACCATCCAACCTCGCTGTACATTCACTGACTTCACCTCTCTCAAAGACCATCACTTTACTCTTCCCTACATTCACCTTTAGATTCCGTTTCTTACACACACTCCCAAACTCATCCACCAAGCCTTGCAGCTCCCCTTCGTCTTCACTCAAGAACACAGAATCATCTGCAAACAACAGTACAGGGAGTTTCCAAACACTATCCTCTCTCACCAGGGCCACTCCAACATCCACTACCCTACCTTGTACCTCTTTTATTACCCCATCCATGTACAGATTGAACAACCATGGAGACATGACACATCCCTGTTTCAACCCAACTTTCAAAGAGAAAAATTCACTTAGTTCACCATCCACACGCACTGCAGCCTTCGCACCATCGTACATACTCTTCACAGCATTCAACCACTTCCCATCTACTCCATATATTCTTAACACTTTCCACAATCCTTGTCTATCCACCCTGTCATATGCTTTCTCCAAATCCATGAAAGCCGCATACAACTTCTTTCCCTTCTCTAGAAACTTTTCCACTAAAGATCTAAGAATGAATATCTGATCTACACAACCTCTTCCCTTCCTAAAGCCTCCCTGTTCTTCTCCAACTTTTTTCTCTGTTCTTTCTCTAACTCTGTCAATAAGTATCCTACCATACACTTTTCCTATTATACTAAGATGACAAATGCCCCTGTGATTACCACACACTTCTTTTTCCCCTTTTCCCTTGTACAAGGGAATAATTATACCTGACTTCCAATCCTCCGGGACTCTACCTTCCTCCCAGGCCAATCTGCACATCTTCCACATCCATTCTACTACTATCTCTCCTCCATGCTTCAGCATTTCACCACACACTTCATCAATTCCTGGGGCTTTCCCCGATTTAACTTTCTTCATTGCTTCCACAACTTCTATCCTACTGATTTCTTCCTGTTTTCTCACCTTCCTCCTTCTCCCAGCCATTCCCCAGCCACTTATACTCGCATTACTTCCATCCTCTATGTTCAACAATTCCTTAAAGTGTTCTCTCCATCTGCTCACTTTTTCTCCCTTCTCCACTAGTAATCTACCATTTTTATCTTTCACTCCCCTGCTAACTTCACTTCCACCCTGTCTTACTCTTTTCACCTCTTTCCAGAACAATTTCTTAGTCCCTCCACTTTACACTCAAATTCCTTCCAAATTCCTCATCCACTTTCTTCTTACTCTTACTAATCTCTTCACCTCTCTCTTTCTTTCTACATATAACTCTCTCTTCCACCTCTCAACTTCTTCCACGCCCCTATTTCTCATCCATTCATTGTATGCTTTCTTCTTTTGTGCCACAGCCTGTCTCACCTCTTCAGTCCACCACGCTGTTCCTTGCACCCCCCTCCGTCTTCTCTTCCTTCCACACACCACATCACATGCTGCACATATTTCTTCTGTAAATATCCTACACACACCTTCCATGTCTCCCATCTGCTCCAATTCAAATTGGCCCAATCGTTCCTCCACTTCTCTCTTATACTCTGCCTTTTTCTCATCCTCTTGTAACCTTTCCACTCTCCTTGCAACTACTCCTTCCTCTCGTCTTTCCCTTCTTCTATTCCTCCATCTTACTTGAATTCTAATTCTGGCCACCACCAAGTAGTGGTCAGAAAGTCCACTCCCTCAACCTGTATAAGCTCTTGCATCCATTACACATCTTCGCATCCTTTCATCCACACACACATAATCAATCATTGCCTTCCTTTCATTCAGTTCACCACCCACCCTTCTCATCACTCGCCATGTATACCTGTGGATCATTTTATGCCTGAAGAGGGTATTGGCTATCACCAACCCCCTCCCAGCACAAATGTCCACTAACGCATTGCCATTCTCATCTATCTCAGCAGGCACACCCCACTCACCAACTATTCCATCCACCTTCACATTCCCAACTTTACCATTCATATCACCGATCAAAAACTCTCTCTCATTCCTTCCAAACTTTTCCATGCACACTTCTACATTTGTCCAGAACTCTTTTTTCACTCTTCTAGCACGATCTTGCGTTGGTGCATACACACACTCAATCGCCCACATTTGTATTCCAACTTTCAACTTTACCCACACAATCCTTGACGCAACTGATCCATATTGTCTTATGCTCTTCTTCCATCTTTTACTCACAACTATACATACTCCTTCCTTTGCCCTCTCATTCTCACCTACTCCTGCACATGTACCCCATCCATACTCCCATTCTCACACTTTCTCCTCTCTATTTTGTTTCAGTTATTCCACATACATCCACTTTCGCACCCTCAAGCACCTGGCCAATCTCTCTCTCTTTCACCTCATCATTCGCTCCGCTTACATTCCACGTGCCGATAACCATGTCCTTTGTCCGGTCCTTGGTCGTCATCGTTTGGTCAGTCCTTGTCCGAGGCTTATTGTTTGTTTTTTTAGTTAGTTATTTTCCGGGGAAGGGCACTAACCCTCCGCCAACCCTTTTAGTCGCCTTTTACGACAAGCAGGGATACTGGGGGAGTATTCTTGAAAAACCTCCCTACCCCCAGAGGGTTCAGGAGGATAAGGCCTTGATTGATAAATTAAGGAAGGGGTTGTATATTGACAATTTACAAGGAACCGAAGAAGATGAGGATGCTTTACAAAAATTGTGTTGGGATGCCCTGAGAGTATTTTCAAGTGCTAATTTGTCCTTGAGAGAGTGGGTAACAATCAGTGAAATTGCGGAAGCTACTCCACCTAAAGGGTTTGGCTTGTGAAGTTCAGGACAAGGTAAAAGTACTTGGCACTATTTGGCAACCTGATATAGATATGTTAAGGTGAAGGGACATGAAAGTAGGCCCACAGTATTGACGAAGCGTGAGGTGTTGAGCATAACTGCGGGTGTGTTTGACTCTCTGGGAGTATTATTGCCGGTGACCATCCATGCAAGAAACTTTGTACAAGATCTATGGCGTATTGAGTGTGGGTGGGATGTTCCCATACCGGAAGATAAGGAGGCTGAATGGCAAGGGATATATGAGGATATGATGAATAGTACCAGTATTGCATTTCTCCGCCAAGTCACTGATAGTAAAAAGGTCATGCTGCATTTATTTAGTGACACAAGCACCACTGCTTATGGTGTAGCAGCCTACTTAGTGAGGGAAGTAGTAGATTAGCTATGGCAAAGGCCAAAGTAGCTATTAAACCCCTCACTATACCAAAATTAGAACTAAATGCTGTCATGCTAGCAGCTCATCTCGCCAAGTATATTTGAGGCACTGAGTGGAATAACCTCTCATGTGCCAAATATAAAAAATGGGAAAAACGCTGTTAAAGTTTGTTTACTTTTAAAATGCCATATCTTTTCAACCGATAAAGATATTCTGGTGACTTTTTTTTCCAATGTAGCTGAAAACATCTGCTTGCATGTTAGAGTATGTAACTCAATGGCATTTTGAACGAACAATACATTAACAGCATCTTTCTTCTCTTGCCTGACAACAATGAACTGAATTTTCCCAAAAATGTGTATTGCTGCAAGCCAACCTTACGATGTATGCATGTACTTTCACAATATCCATTAATATAGCACAAAACTAGCACAAAAAAATAAAATATGGCTAAGAAAATCTGTCCGTACCATACTACTGCCCATACCATGCTGTTGACCTTGAACACTCATAGTTACATTTTTCTCCCACAATATTGTTATTCTAAAACCATAATAAAAATTAATGAACAATGTTATAAGAATAATAACACTTACTTCCTCAAAAATACTGGATTTAATGATTGGCCAGCAACTCAGCGCATGGTGGCCTGTGGCACTTGAGTGGTTATTTCTAGCATTCTGAGACTTTCCCCACATGCAGCTGACAATAGATGCATGTCTTAACGTGAATACATAAGAAAAATAGACCTTAACACCAGTGGAATAACTGAGCCTGATGTTGGTTTCCAAGGTTCAGGACCTGGGGAAGACAATGCTAAGGCACAACGATTTTCTGACTGGATTATTCAGGCTAAAATGTACCTAATGTCCACCTAGCAGAGTATAAACACCTTTGTGTGCAGCACGGCCAGTCAGTACCCTCTATAAAATGGATTTTCACCCTTATTGGGGTCATTTTGTCACATGATTCATTACTGTACTAGTAGAAGAGGGTTTGGGGAATACGTTGGTGTAACACCAAAATGGCCGCTGTGGCGGACAAGGGGTTATTCCACTCAGCGCCTCATTTATGAGGCCTATGCGGACGAGTTAAGCATAGAGAACATATACCTCTGGACGGACAACCAGATAACCCTATACTGGTTGTATAGTAAAATACTGTTGCCAGTATATGTTCAGAATAGAATTGGCAAAATAAAGGCATTAGTCCCTGATGCTGAATTTCGTTATATGTCTACAAAGGACAACCCCAGTGATATGGTTTCCAGAGGGAAGTCACATGCGTCCTTAATAAGCTCTCCTTTGTGGTGCGGAGGGCCCACATGGCTACCTCACCAAAAAAGGTGGCCGGAAAATGCTCCATTTGAGGAAGCTGGGGACGTCACCACGGGTTGTCTCCTCGAAGAGACCCTGTCATTGCCAGTATCGGTAACCCTTCCTGCCATATTGAATTGGGACCGATATGGTACTTATGTGAAGACAAGGCATGTGATGGCGAGGGTATTGAGATTTATCAAGACACTAAAAGATAGGAGACAAAGAACACACGAAACAATTCCGGCTTATTTGACAGTGCCGGAAATAAGGACAGCAGAATCAGTAATGATTAAGTTGGCTCAAATGGAAGAGTACCCTGAGGATTACCATTATTTGTACACTGGAAAGGGCACACTAAGAAATGCTGTGAGGGAGTTAGGCCTCTACATGGAAGGTGGGCTGTTGCGTTGTAAGGGTAGGTTACAGTTGCTGGACTTAAAGGAGTAGGCTAAGTACCCTATCCTAATACCTAGTAAACATAGGTTAGCGGTTTTCCTTTCCGAGTACTGCCACAAGATGTGTAGTCATAGTGGGGTAAGTTATGTTGTTAGTTACATAAGACAAAGATTTTGGATTCCTAGGATCAGACAAGTTGTAAAGAAGGTTTTAAGGAAATGTATAACTTGTAAAAGGTTACAAGGTGCCCCATATAGTGCTGTACAGGCTCCGCCATTACCCTACTTTAGGGTTCAGGAAGTGAACCCATTCCAAGTAACAGGAGTAGACTACACAGGTGCTCTACCCATCAAAGAAAAGGGTATCGTAGGAAAATTATATGCAGTCTTATTTACCTGTACAGTTACTAGGGCTACACACATTGAGACGGTGTCAAACCTCTCTTGTGAGTCCTTCATTCATGCCTTCCGTCGGTTCTGCAGCAGGAGAGGCTTCCCTGAACTCATAATTAGTGATAATGCCACTACATTTATAAGTTGAGCCAGTGTGTTGAGGGAGTTAAAAAATAATCCAAGGTTACAGAGTGAATTGGTAAAGGTAAATTGTGAGTGGCGGTTCATACCGGCCAGGGCGCCATGGTTTGGTGCTATCTGGGAAAGAGTGATAGGTATCCTAAAGGCTGGCCTGAGAAAGGTATTGGGTCGAGCTTTAGTAACCCGTGAAGAACTGGATACCGTATTATTGGAACTTGAGGCCACAGTCAATGACCGTCCACTTGGATATACATACGGTGACCTTGAAGAGCCACTCCCTATTACTCCTTCACAACTTATTAATGGGAGGCGTCTTAGACAATTCCCAAAACAGGAAGTCAAGGATGATGATCTCGCGGACATCACCTGGGGGACTAATTCGGGAATAAACAGACGTCTCCTATACGTGACAGAGATTTCACGAGATGTGTGGAGGAGATGGACCACTGACTACCTAATATCTCTCAGGGAGCAACACCATCAATTCACATACAAGAAAGGGAAGGCAGCACCTCGAGTTGGGGATGTCATGCTGATACACGATGATGGACCTCGACTTCTCTGGCGACTAGGTCGGGTTACCAAATTGTTACATGGTCCCGATGAAGAATGTAGGGTAGTACAGCTAAGGACAAGTGCCGGTTTGACCACGAGACCAGTGGTTAAGATGTATCCCTTAGAAATTGATACAGAAAGGAAAGAAGATGACAGCCAAACCGGCGCTATCCAACACCTCCCTACACTCATAAATGACCGATGTGATGCCCCGTTGAGGACATCACGTCGGACTGCCTTAGGCTCCTCCCAACTATGGCGTACCCTGATTGGGACGAGACAGTTGTAAATATTGTATATACAGTATTCTGGGCGGGGGAGTATGTCGTGGATTTCGGGTTTAAATATTCCCGCCCACAACAGCACACCTTTGTAAATAAATTATTGTATTGTATAATTTGGGTAAAATATCATTATTACTAGAGATAAATCTGGTCATGGAGAAAACAACGTATTTAGTTAGAATGATTCAGTAATGTTAAGTTTCATTTGATTTACTTCGTGCACGAAGCTGCTCGAAGCTGACCAGTTCTCTCCTTGCCACCAGACAGTTCAGTTCTCAACCTGCCACTAAGCAGTAAACATACGTGCTTCAAACTCTCAACAATGATCAGCCATCTCTCTGCATTTATTACCGTCAACACCACAGCTAAGTAATCAACATATTTATTGGGCCTAGCATTTTTATACTGAGTACTGATCAAAACGCCATATTCACATACCGTATATTATAATGGTGAGTTGTTGTTTCGCTTTGTTAGTTTATAATTAAGACCTCCTACAGTGATAACTAACAAAGAGAGAGAGAGAGAGAGAGAGAGAGAGAGAGAGAGACTATCCACGAGCTTGAGGATGCAAAAATGGATGTATGTAGAATAACTGAGAGAAGATGGAGAGGTGAGACGGTGAGATAATGGGGGTATGGATGGGGCATATGTGCGAGAGTCGATGAGAAAAAGAGGGAGTTTGTATTGTGTGCAAGAGATGGAAGGAAAATATAAGAGAGTATGAATCCATCGGCTCAAGGATTGTGTAACATTGAAAGTTGGACTATGAATGTGGGCGATTGTGTGTGCGTGTATACGCCAACAATATCGTGCAAGTAGAGTGAAAGAAGAGTTCTGGACAAATGTGGAAGAGTGCATTGAAAAGTTTGAAAGGAATATGAGTGTTTTGATTCGAGAAAACAATGGAAAAGTAGGGAATGTGAAGGTGGATGGAGTAGTTGGTGAGTGGGGTGTGTGCCTGCAGAAGTGGATGAGAATGGCAGTGATCTAGTGGACGTTTGTGCTCAGGTGGTTGTTGATAGTCAATGTTCTTCTAAGACACAAAATGGTCCACAGTTATACGTGGCGAGTTATAACAAGAGTGGGTGGAGAACTGAATAAATGGAAGGCAATTGTTGATTATGTGTGTGTGGTTGATAGAATAAGAAGGTGTGCAATGAATGCAAGAGCATACAGAGGCTGGGAGAGTGGACTTTCTGACCACCACTTGGTGATGGTGAAAGTCAAGGTTCAAATGAAAAGGAGGAATTAAAGAAGGGAAGGACAGGAGGTAGTAGTACATAAAAGGAAGGTAGAAAGGTTGCAAGAGGATGGAAAAAAAAAAAGGCAGAATATGAGACAAGCTGAGGAGTGATTGCGTATATATGATTTGGAGCTGATGGGAGACGTGGGAGGTTTATGCAACATATTCACAGAAGAAATCTGTGCAGCATGTGAGGAGGTGTGTGGGGTGAAGAGAAGATGAAAGGGGGTGCAAGGAACAGTATGGTGGAATGAAGAGGTGAGACAAGTTGTGCAGCAAAAAAAAGAAAGCATATAGAGAATGGATGAGAAACAGGGGCGTGGAGGAAGTTATATGTGGAGAGAAAGGGAGACATGAAAATATTAATAAGAGAGAGTAAGAAGAGCGTGGTTGTGGAATTTGAAAGGAACTTGAGTGTCAAGTGGAGGGAATGTACGATAATGTTCTGGAAAGAGGCTCAGAGGGTTAGACAGGGTATTAAAGAAGTAAGCAGGGGAGTGAAAGATAAAAATGGTACACTGCTAGTGGAGCAGGGAGAAAAAGTGAGCAGATGGAGAGAACTCTTTAAGGAATTGTTGAACATAGAGAATGAAAGCAATGCGAGCATTAGTAGCTGGGGATTGGGGGGGGGGAGGCGGGCGGTGAGATGAGAGGAAGGAATCAATATGATGGAATTAGTGGAAGCAATGAAGATAGTCAAAATGGGGAAAGCCAAAAGAATTGATGGAATGTGTGGTGAAATGCTCAAGCATGGGGGAGAGATAGTAGCAGAAATGGATATGGAAGACGTGTAGTCTGGCCTGGGAGGAAGGTAGAGCCACGGGGGATTGGAAGACAGGTATAATTATTTCCCTCTACAGAGGAAAAGAGGAAAAAGAACTGTATAGTAGTCATAGGGGCATTTGTCTTCTTGGTGTAATAGGAAAAGTATGTGGTAGGATACTTATTCACAGAGTTAGGGAAATAACAGAAATTACCTGGAGAAGAACAGGGAGGGTTTCGGAAGGGAAGAGGTTGTGTAGATCAGATAGTAATTGTAAGGTTTCTAGTGGAAATGTTTCTAGAGAAGGGAATGAAGTTATATTCATGAGTTTAGAGAAGGCATTTGGAAGGGTGAATAAACAAGGAATGTGAAAAGTAATAAAAATATATGGAGTAAATGGGAAGTTGTTGAATGCTGTGAAGAGTATACATGAGGGAGCTAGGGCAGCAGTGCGTGTGGATAGTGAACTGAGTGAATTATTCTGTTTGAATGTTAAATTGAAAAAGTGTCGTGTTCCCATGGTTATTCAATCTGTATATGGATGACGAAATAAGAGATACAAGGTAGGACAGTGAATGTTGGAGCGACCCTAATGAGAGAGTGTAGTGTTTGGAAGCTCCCTGTACTGTTGTTTACAAATGATAATATACTGTTAAGTGAAGACGAAGGAGAACTGCAAGGCTTGGTGAATGAATTTGGGAGTGTGTCAGAAATGGAATCTAAAGTTGAATGTAAGGAAAAGTAAAGTTATGGTCTTTGTGGGAAATGAAGTCACTGAATTTACAGCGAGGCTGGATGAGGAGGAAATGGAAAATATGATTGTTTAAGTACTTTGGTATTGTGATGAGTAAAGATGGAAGTTTAGAGGGTGAAGTGCTTGAAAGGGAAGAAAGGCTGGTGGTTCTTCGAAAGCAGTGATAAGGAACAGGGAAATGAACATGGAAGTAAAAAAATCGCTGCATGATAGTACAACATTGTGATACCGACTCTAACGTATGGAAATGAAGCTTGGACGTCGATGGAAGGACAAAAATCAAGAGTTAGAGCAGTGGAAATGAGTTGAGAGGAGCATGTGGAGTAACGTGGAGAGATAGACTGACAAATGATGATGTGAAGGATCGTTGTGGTGTGAATGTGGATGTGATAAGAAGCGTTAGGAGAAATACATTGAGGTGGTTTGGCCACGTGGGGATGGAGATCAAGAGACTAACGAGGAGAATGTATGAGAGTGAGCTGGAGAGAGGGAGAAGAAGGGGGGGGGGCAAGGATGAGATAGAGGGATGGAGTGAAGAGGTATACGAGAGAGGGAAGTGTGAGCTAGGAGCAAGGAAGTGAAATGACGTTGGATAGGGCGACATGAAGGCGATTTGTTTGTGGCCACCCCTTACAGGATTGAGGCGTCTGGCGATAGATAATGTGTGTGTGTGTGTGTGTGTGTGTGTGTGTGTGTGTGTGTGTGTGAACAAGAAAATCGGTTTTCAACGCATTTTAAACACTGTGGAAAGTTTGAGGCACAGCAAGTGAACTTAAAAAAAAAAAATGAAAAAGCCAACGTCAAGATCGCAGGATCCGGTCAAACGTAAACCTAGCAAATTGAAAGTACTTTTTTTTTTTTTTTTTAGTTTGCAAGAAACTTGAAGGAAGGGTTGAGTGTCATGAAATAATGAAGAGATTCAGTTTTGAGAACAATCGAGTCTCAGAGCAAGGTTATATTTCCACTCCTATGAGTTGTAACAAAATGACTCAAACAGTTTTTACCAATTATATCCAAACATGGTGAAAGAGTTGGGGGTAAAGAAATAAGTTCAGGAATTGCTTTTTTAGAACTATAACAAGTGCTCGTGGGCCCTTCGGGCCCCTCGCGCTTGCTCCTGGGGAGGGCTCTCGCACTGCTGTAATATATTTTAGTTATAGCTGTGGGCAAAAACTTCTACGGAGATCCTATGCCTGGCGCCGGGAGTGGAGTTTTTTGGTCACAATGTGATCGCTCATTAAATATAGTAAAAGTTTTTTAATCGTGATGGGACCAAGTTTTTTCACATCAGCGAATTTTTTGCGATTTTTGTGCCAGTTTTGGTGCAATTTGAATGTGTAGTTTCGGCTGCCCAAAATACGCACACACACACACACACACACAACACACACACACACACACACACACACACACACACACACACACACACACACACACACACACGGGTAATGCTATAGATTTATAGGCCAAGGGCACATGGTAAAGTCATCTTAATTTTTTAACATCCGATTTATACCAGTCTTTGTGGAAGGGTTCTGAAGAAAGCAGAAGTAAAAATATTTGATCTTCAGAATATTCAGTTAAAGGTTAAAGTCAAATGTCCAGATCACACGACAAGGTAAATCCAAATATTTTAAAAATCTGCCTTTAACCAAGGTTCGTGTTCTGAGTCAAGTAGGAACGAAAGCATTCCGTTTTATGAACATTCCGTCGACGATCCAGGTTAAAGAGCAAAGTCAAATTTCAGTGTGTGTGTCTATGTGTGGGCAAAAAACTACAGAAATATGGCCTGATTTGGATAGAACTTGGTGGCTGAGTTGTTGATCATTCAAAAGAGTGATCTATTGTTCATGAAAACAATAGGTCAAGGGTCAAGGTCGCAGTGATAAGTTCAGCTTAAATAATTTTTTTTGCTGAGGTAAAGTTTGTGGAAGGGCTCAAAAAAAAAAAAAAAAAAAATGAGACCTATTTATTCTAGAACAATCCGACAAAGGTCAAGATCACAGGGATAAGTGAAAATTCAAGGTCATTGGCCAGAATCAACTGAAATAGGTTTGATTTCATCTGTGCGAAATTCGGTGGATTGTTTGATTGATCGATATATTATTGACCGCAACTTCACCAGTTTGTTAATGGTAAAGTTGCAGGAAATGTTAAGGGTTACAGACGAATAAGGGACCTCGATTCTGAGAATGAAATACCGAAGATCGGGATCACAGGTCAATCTCAAGTTTTCGGTCCTAGATGAACCAGTGGGCGAGGGTACTGCAGTGTCTGAGTGCTATTTTTTTTAATGGTTGCATGGTAAATGAATAGCGTACCAAGAAAGCGACAATGGCTTTGCTCGTCATAAAAGCAGACTACAGTTCCTGCAATATCTGAGACTTCACAGTGCAACATACAAACGATCCTGCACATTATTTGATAAGTATACACCCATCTGTGTGTGTGTGTGTGTGTGTGTGTGTGTGTGTGTGTGTAATCATGTGAGCTACAAATACTAGTTACTGTGTGGAGGTGAGGGACCAGTGACATCAGCACCAACCCTGACATTAAGTAGTCGCCACCAGGAACCTCGTCACTTGTTATGATGGCAGCAGTTTTATCACACTGCATACCTAACAACAGAATTTACTTACTATCATTGTAGTGGTACTATTATCAGTAATTCATATTCGTCACGCAGTAGTTTCAATAAAAAAAAAAAAATAGAAAAGTTGTAAGCGCACACACACACACACACACACACACACACACACACACACACACACACACACACACACACACACACACACACACACACTGTTGAAGTGAAAGACTGCATCTTATTCGAATTAAATGTACATTATTGTTATGGTAATAATAATAATAATAATAATAATAATAATAATAGTAGTAATAATAATAGTAACAACAACTAGTTACCTACTTACTGTGTAGCCACAATAAGGAAGCTTTGCTGTAACCATTTTGGTATTTATTGTTTTTGTTGTTATCCAAAGACAATCAGTGCCAGTGCCATTATATAATAGTTATGGCAGAGCGTCCTTATTGTGACAATAAGTACATATCAGAGAGGCGTTTGTGTGTGTGTGTGTGTGTGTGTGTGTGTGTGTGTGTGTGTGTGTGTGTGTGTGTGTACGATTACACGCCGAATAACATTAAAGGTTTTGAGAACTACTAACTATAACGTATGAATTTTTGTCATCATAAACTGTGACTTTATTAAGAAGTTCAAGGTCATTCATATTTGGAACACGTACTTACATTAACCTAAGGTAGCTTCTTGTGTAATAATCAACAAAATCTGAAGAATAAGGTGTGGAAGAAATAATGAAGCATGGGTACATTTTGCACTTGTCTCAGTGACTGGCTATCTGAATGCTTAACTGTAACCATATACCTTTTAGACAATAAAAGCGACCATCGCTATAATTCTTTAAAGTTACAACCTTGCATCTTTTGTGGTTTTCTTGTTGAAAACATACACACACACACACACACACACACACACACTGAGCAGATTTGAATTCGGTAAACAGCAAACTATTCAGCGAAAATTCTATGCAGACTTTTTTATCATAGGATTTTCAACCAAAAAACTGAATCATAATTAGTTTCCGAGACATTTCAATATTTAAAAAAAAAATGAAATATTTGCACTAAAAATTAGTGCATGACCTTCAGAAATAGTAGGGGTCACATATTTGGCACAAATGCTTGGGCTATCCTAGGGTCCCTTCCTGTATACTATCATCAAGATCTAAGTTAAAAATGCAAAGAAAATTAATACTTACAAAGAAAGTGAGCTTCGCCTAGTTTATGGCAAAGCTTAATAATAATAATAATAATAATAATTAATAATAATTTATTATTATTATTATTTATTTTTATTATTTATTATTATTATTTATTTTTATTATTTATTATTATTATTATTTATTATTATTATTATTATTATTATTATTATTACTATTATTATATGGATCATACCATGATAAAGGATGCGTTTTTAAACAGCAGCAGCATCTAATACACGCAATTTTAGAGGAGTTATGTAAGCACAGTCTGTATCATGGGCCTGGGCACACCATCGCCACCATCAGTCAGAGCGGTGAAGCCTTGGCTGAGTATTGTTGTGTCACATGACTGGAACGAGGGTAACGCTGGCCTCCGCCAACTAGATACATATACTGTACACACCTCTGTATGTCACACACGGCATCTGTACTTCACTCATACATTGACCAGGATTCACAAAACATACCACTAACTCACTCAAGTAACTATGACTCTGAACAAGAAACATAGAATGTTTCTCCCCTTCTACGTCCTTGTCCTCCCTTAAAAAAACTATGATGATTTTCTTTCTCGTCACTGATATCTGTTTTTGCAGAAGCAACAAGATACGTAGGGCGATTCTACACTTCCCTTGTCCTTGCGGAAATAACATGCTTTAGTTTCGTGAGGGGGATGATTAAAATACTAATCTCCGTCCTAGCCCTGATACAAATTAGCAAGATATATTTTTCTCATCAGTAAGTCGTCTATCCTCTCTAGTTACATTCGGAATTTTAAGGTGACTTTCAGACTTGGTAACAAATCACGCTTTTCCATGCCTTGATTTCAAGGTCTGATATGCTGGGAAAAAAATATTTCCAATTTTTTCTATGAAGAATGCAGACTGATTCTGTACGTCGCTTTCGTTGATCATGATGCTGTGATGATGGGTTAGTTGTGAGAAGTTCAGGTGTATCAAGGTGAATGTGAGCCATCTGGTAAAAACGATTGGTAAAAATATTGCAGTATTAAAAAATGCATTTATTTTTTCCATTCCTTGGCTATTACAGGCCTCTCTCAGCTGAGTACTGTCATCTCGTAGTGAATTAAGTGATGGCGATTAGTGTCGCCCTCATACTTAGGCTAAGAGGTTAATACTTTAATAGCTCTGAAGTTTATCGAATTACTCCACTGTAGTCATACGCCCGTAGTCTTGAAACTGAAGGTAGGAGTTACCCTTCCTGCATCCCGCTCAAAGTGGAAGCTCACACCTTCAACGTAAATGGTAATCTCGAAAGCGTGAGAGCGCGCCCTTTCGTGTGGGTAGGCGTGGCAAACAGTTGGCAACACTGTGAATAAATTTAAAATTTAAAATCTTTAAATAAAAAAAAAGGCAAAGCATATAGTAGTTTCTAAGATTGACACATAATATAATCTCATAAAGTAAGCAATTCTTACCTCTTTTATTAAAAAGACTGGCATTTGTTCCTGAATACTCAGTACTGTATATTGTATGTATATGAATACAGGGTTTAGAGAAACTGTACCGTGGGGAAAATTCGGTGTCAGACATAGTTTCAAAGGGGCTCATGCGGTCAGTAATAACCCACCGAGTACGCCTTGCCTGATCATACTGATTTTGACTACATTTCTGCCCCAAATGCTTGTTTTTGCCATTTTTCCCACTGAGAACCCCGAAAACCAACCAGTCCCCCGAGACACTTCAGAGGGGAGGTTAATCTGAAAATCAATCCCGGGCACTGAAAATAAAGGTCAAATTTGTTCAAATCACACCAAAATACACCAGAAAAATATATTGCCAAGCCACAACAAACTAGTGCGGACTCGTAAAAGTTTACTGAACGCAAAATATAAGATTTCGTAATTCAAACTAACTGGCTGTACACGATTCATCTGTTTAGATAGTACTCGGCCATTCTTGATTGTAGCAATCATTTCATGAATTAATCAAACTAATTATAAAAGTATCATGCACAATATCTGATAAACAGCTCGGTAGAAATGGTGAAAAATAAAATGGAAGTGGATACAGTATATATATCTTAGCTTTTTCTTCTCGTCGTAAATTAACCATCTCTAAAGAAGTGGTGAAGTCTTTTAAAACGATAAAAATATATAACCCTCATTTTTGCTCTTTACACGATGTCATTATCAATAAATCAAAACTCCCATCACACACACCATAGGGTCCTTCAAATTCTACATACGGTAGTGTTCTTTGCACAAGGCAACTATAATATGACAAAGGGGCATGCGAAGGGGTGGTATTAGACTCCCCGCGGATTCCAGTACTACTCTGTGGTAATCCTTCTTTCCTGTTCACCGGGGAACGCTCTCCCTTTCGTGCGTTGAGATTACCAAAGAGATACGTGTAGGGTAAGGTGAACGCCTGCCGACAGTTTAAGACTATGACCGATAAAGCTTCTCTTATACCGGTATATGAAAATTATGAAGAACACATGGACAGGAGTATCTGAAGAGAAATAAATTGCTCCTAGTTTACTTTTTTTTTTTTTTTTTATGTGCCCGACTCTGGGCATAAGCCTTCACAGCCTGCTCCCAAGGCCCAGTAGTCCTCCTACATACCATACACTTATACATGTCACCACTTCGGCGCTAACACCCACCGTCCATACTGAATACATGCTAGAGCTGGTGTATTGGTATTAGCGGGGGTATTTTCAAGACATGTCGGCGGGACTTGTGGTAGTTCAGGAAAGTCTGTTTTTATGAAATTCAAATCGTTAAACTGTTCCCTGCCCCATCGGGGATTTGAACCTGGGTCCAGTAGGACTGCAGGCCACCTCTCTACCGACTGAGCCACCGCCTTGCACCACATCTGTGAAGTCAAATGACTCCCTTACTTACATTCGAATAAAAAGTGTAGTGTTATTCTCTATTTGTTTAGAACCAGGTGCTGAAGAGGACTAACACAGGATTCATTATTTTGTGTGAGCTTTAGGTGGAGGCAGAGTAAGAGTGTCTCGGAGGCTGTCATGCTGAAGGGGATGAAGGATGAGGATTTGGTGATGTTGGTTTGTTTTATAGTGGGTCGAAAAATGTAAGAAAAATGAAAACCTCCAGCCTGGAAAACTACGTGATGTATTATTTGTTGTTAATTATATATAATATTGTTGCGCCACCATTATATGGGTGTCAAAACCAGGCAGGTGGTCGAGGAAATTTAAGGTATTTTAAATCATATATGAATATAATTGTACCATCAGTTCAAAACCATACTGTCAGCCACCTCCCCTGATGTTCTACATTTTCACTCACATTACGTATCTTTGCCCATATCGACAGATGCAACTGGTATCTGAACACGAACTGCGATTTTTATGTGAGAATAACTGATTCATTTAGCTTTCAGAGAGAGGGAGGGGGGGGGAGACTGTGTGTGTGTGTGTGTGTGTGTGTGTGTGTGTGTGTGTGTGTGTGTGTGTGTGTGTGTGTGTGTGTGTGTGTGTGTGTGTGTGTGTGTGTGTGTGTGTGTGTGTGTGTGTGTGTGTGTGTGTGTGTGTGTGTGTGTGTGTGTGTGTGTGTGTGTGTGTGTGTGTGTGTGTGTGTGTGTGTGTGTGTGTGTGTGTGTGTGTGTGTGTGTGTGTGTGTGTGTGTGTGTGTGTGTGTGTGTGTGTGTGTGTGTGTGTGTGTGTGTGTGTGTGTGTGTGTGTGTGTGTGTGTGTGTGTGTGTGTGTGTGTGTGTGTGTGTGTGTGTGTGTGTGTGTGTGTGTGTGTGTGTGTGTGTGTGTGTGTGTGTGTGTGTGTGTGTGTGTGTGTGTGTGTGTGTGTGTGTGTGTGTGTGTGTGTGTGTGTGTGTGTGTGTGTGTGTGTGTGTGTGGAGGTCTAGTTGTGACTATTTAGCATATGGTTTAATTTTAATGCTAACTACAGCATTACGACAAAATACTAGTCCCACTACTCAGTTCTAACCTCACTTTTTGTCCGGTGCCAATAATGATGTCGCTCGAGCGATCATCAAGTTGTTCTAGGACAAAACGCCAGATCATAAGTAATCTCACAGTTTGAAATTCTATATAGTTATATCTTCTGTGACTCCTCTCTCTCTCTCTTTCTCTCTCTGAACTTAATGAGTCATAGTGTTACTTCTAAGATATACTACTTTGGGTGTGTGTATATGTGTGAACAGAGGAAAATAGACCCACTGGAGAATAATTCCTTGGGAAAACGGGTAAAGTAGGTCAACAGAGTAAATACAGGCAGGTCCACTGTTACAGTTTGTCTACAAAAGAAATAAATCCCATTGGGAAATGAGTCGTTTGAGGAAACAGGCCCAAGAAGAAGCAATGGTCCGACGGGGAAAGAATAGGTCCATGGAATAAAGTATGTGTATGTGGGGATTTACCGTTTACCCTGGGGAGCAAGTAAGTCAATGAGAAAAAATAAGTAGATCGGGAAATAGGTCAGAGGGAAAAACACGTCCATTGAGGGAAAAACGTCCATGAAGAAAGCAGTTTCATGGTGGAAAATTGGTCCACGGTAGATAATAGGATAATTCCAGAAAATAGGTCCATGGGTTAAAATAGCTCCTTGGGCAAAATAGGTCCATGAAAAAAAATTGGTCCATTAGGAAATTAGGTCTAAGGGAAAACAGCTTCACTAGGAGAAATTAGTTCATGAAGAAAATTCTGAATATGCGTGAACAGGTCTCATGGAGAAAATAATTGGGTGGAAGTTGACTGCAAGGGAGTGCAATCAGAGGAGGACATATCTGCTAGTAATACCCAGGCTTGGTGGAGTCAGGGAAGAGAGTAGATTTTGCAGAACCTGATACTCTCTATATCTGAAACACACAGGGACTGTTACCCTAATGACCTTTTATGGCAGACTGATGTAAATCTATTTAGGTGATACTTTTATTGACGAGTCTATGTACAAATCATTGCTATTAATGCAACCATGGCTGTCTTTCGGTCTGAAATCTAGGTGTTCCAAAAAGCAACATCCTCCTTCAGTGATTAATATAAGTTTCTCCTGTCAGATCTTTTACAAAGAGGAATAAAACTGTATGTGCTCTGGGTAACTGTTAGGGAGTGACGCCCTCGCCGGTGGGAGACCGGATGGTACCAAGGCTTTCATTAGGGCAACGGAAATATAACCGTTTAAAGAATATCTGTAGTGAACTAACCGTTCAAAATATTAGTTAGGTAGGCTCTGAGTTGTGCAAAACCATGAGCAAACCGGATTATTGGAAGAAAACCTACCTGAACAAAGTTACGCATGATTATGTAGAATTTTGTAAAATAAATCAAGGGATAAGTAGAAAAGGAAGTAGAATGGTTAGGTATCCTGTGAAAATTACTTATTACAAACCAAGAAGTCACGATAAAGCTAGAGATGAAACCGTAGATAATATATCAGTCTTAGCATAATAAAAACAGAATTTTCAAACATTATATCCACTTTCAATCATACCTGATGATTATTATGGTGATGATGAAAACTAAAACTTTAGTAATAATGAAGTAATATATCTTCTTAATATAAAATTTAAATGAATAGGTTGAGAAAATAGTAATTATGATTATAATGTGTTAGCAAGGATAACATACACAATAACAAACCGAGTTGGACATTGTGCTTCATATTAACGATTCATACAACTGTAACTCCACCTGTAACATCTGTTTTACTCACGCAAATATACATTTCTCTAAGAGCAATAACAGGCTAAACGAAATAACCACAAAATACACAGACAAAAATTAAAAAGTTCCGGCAGTGGCAGGGATTTGCCATTGAATTGCTCTACCGTAACATTCAACTGGCGCGCGCGCGGGCACACACACACACACACACACACACACACACACACACACACACACATTGGATAGAGATGATTATGAAGACTTGGCAGAAAGTACAATACAGAGTTTAAGAAACCTACTACACAGACTGGAAGAAAAATCTGAAAGAATTATAGAAACTGAAATTTCAACAGAAATATAAATTAGAATGCTCTAACTGTGAGAACCTGTGAAATCGTTTGAAAGCAAAAGCTCTTGGATCTTATACAGGAGTTTTTCCTGGCACAACATGTAAAGGAAAATAACAGATAAAAGAGGACCAGAAGAACCATCATTATTAGATCTTATATTTACTAGACAAGAAAATGAAATTGACGACATAGCATATCACCCTCCTTTTGACAAAAGCGACCACGCAGTATTAAACTGTAATTTTAGGTTGCCAGCCTATATAGTTAGTGATAATGAGTTACAAAAAAAAAAGCCTAAATTACAAAAATGGCAACTCTCATGACATAAAAAGTACTTTATAGGTGCAGATTGGGAAACGGGTCTTAAATATCATACATACAAAATTCTGTGATTATTAGAAACAGGAGTCTAAAATTATATCACTCAGCACAAAGAAACAGAAATAAGGATAAAGAAATGGTATATTCTTTTTAACGAAATGAAGAAGGAACTAAAGGCGAGGAACTCGCAAATTGTTCCCTCCAAGAAAAAAAAAATAAAGATAGCAGAGAGCCAAATTCAAGATCCGTACATTTTGTGATGCCTGGACACACTGCGTTTTAAAGACTGGTGATCATAGGCCGCAGGAAACACCAACAGAGGAAGACAGTTCCGGAGTTGACCTGTTGCATATATGAAGGACGGGGAGTAATGGTTAACTCTTGCATTAAAAAGTTGGACAGAAAAGGGATAGGAGTTTGATGCTAGACTGGTGTTACAAGCCCGTCGTAGTGGTGGGGGAATGCAAGCAGACAGTTCAGAGGAGCAGTGACCATTCAAGTAACGATAGAAAAGAGATAAAGATACAATAGTGCGGCGAAGAGACAGAGGTTGAAGGGAGCCAGTAAGAAGAGGAAAGTCAGTGAGACAAAAAGCCTTTGACTCCAAATTGTTGAGAAGAGCTGAATGTAGGGAGCCTCCCCACACATTAGAGTTGTACTCTACACAAGGGAGAATAAAACCCGTATAAAGTCAACAACTGTGCAGGGGTAATGAAGGCACGGAGTCGGCTTAGCACAACTATTCTCTTGGAAGCAGATTTTACAAGAGAGTTAATAATCCATCCAAGACAAATCCCAAGAGAATGAAACCCCAAGTATGTTTAAATATGATGCAGGATTAAGCTGAATATAATTATAAATTAGAGGGTACCCCTGTGGAAGATTTTGTCACATTGATGGATGTAAGAACTGAGTTTTTGATGCATTAAAAACAAGATTATTTTTACCCCAACCAGAGATATGAGTCAAGTCAAACATCAGGTGTGCCATAGCCTCATCCCTTCTTTGGTGAAGTAACTGCTGAGATGGACACTGCGGGAAATGAAAGGAAAGGTAAAGGGTGGAGTCATGAGCATGTGAGTGGATAGGGTTAGATGTACAGCTTAGATGGTCATTGATGAATAAAGGAAGAGAGTTGGTTGCAGGACAGATCCCTGAGGAACACCACTATTGACAGCGCTAGGAAAAGAATGATGGCTGTCTACAACAGTGGCTATGGAACGACCAGAAAGGAAGCTACAGATGAAGGCACAGACAGAAGGATAGAAACCGTAAGAGGGCAATATGGAAATTATAGATTAATGGCAGACTATATCGAAAGCTTTTGAGATGTCAAGTGCAATGGCAAAGCTTTCGCCAGAGTCCTGATAGGATGATGACCAGGAGTAAGAAAGGTAGGAGGTAAGAGCACCAGTGGAGCTTTCCTGGTGGAACCTAGACTGGCGATCAGAAAGAAGGTTGTGACAGGAAAGATGTTTTAAATACTTCTATTAAGAATAGACTCAAAAACTTTTGAAATACAGGATGTTAAAGCAATTCAGTGATAGTTAGAGGGTTGGGAATGGTCACCCTTTTTTTGGGAGCAAACTTCCAACAAGAAGGAAAAGTAGGCAAAGGCGAATGAGTTGACCTAGGGAGGGTGTAAGCACAAAAGCACAGTTCTTGAGGAAAACAGGAGGGACTCCATCAGGCCCATATGCCTTGTTAGTACTGAGGCCAGTGATGGCAAAAAATACATCAATTGAAGAAATCTTAATGTCATCCATGAGAAAGTCAGTACATCACCGGAATCGTCTAAGGTGGAATTGTAGGAGAAAGTCTGAGCAAAGAGCTCTGCTTTATCATTAGAAGAGATACAGTAGCTATAAAACCATAAGAGTGAAACAGAGGAGGGAAGGATGATGAGGTAAAGTTGTTAGAAAGATTTTTGGCAAAGTGCCAGAAAGAGTGGGAAGAATTCGAGTTGGAGAGCTCAGAGCATTTACTACGAATGAAATTACTGTTAGTAAAGTGAAGAATAGACATAGCATGATTCCCAGCAGACACATAAATGAGATGAAATTCAGGAGTGGGTTGGATCCGGTACCTTTTGTTGGCCTTCTCTTTGTTGTAGACAGCATTAGAACAAGCATGATTAAACCATTTTTTTTTTTTTTTTGCATTAGTCAAAGGATATGAGCAAGGAATGATTTTACTGTTAACCTTGTTTCCTAAGAATTATATTCCCTTTCTTCTATTTTGCCACCTGCTGCTATTCATACGAATCCTTTATCTATTCCCTTTCTCTCCTAGCCATTCTTCTCATTACTGACGTCGTTCCATTCCCTTTCCTTCTCCATTCGCATCTACTACTCTCTGACGTACTTGACTATCTAATAAATCATCCCTGTTCTATTTCCGTAAATAATTTCCCCAGCAACTCTTTTGCTCCTAATGTTTCCCACCAACATATTCACCTAGCACAGACTGCTTCCCAGTAGCTTTCCCCCCCCCTGACATTTATGCCCAATTTTTTCCCTGTGAACCTTCTTCAGTAATTTCCCTGTACCTTCCATGCCCAGGATAGGATCACCTAAAATTCCTTACAACCTCCATCACTCCATTTCGTCTTCTTGCTAACAACCAAATTTTCTTCCCCTGTCCTTCTCTGCAGTATATTATTTTCATACTCCTTCCTTTCCTTTTCTTTCCTCCCTCCTACCATCATCATTTCCCTCTAGCTCAACGTTTACACCTGTTGCCTATCGACTCCTTCCACTCAAGTATTTCACTATGCTTTTACGTATTCCATATCTCTCTCCACCCATCCTCCGCCATCAGCCCCCGGTCTTCCTTTATTCCGTGACAACTGCTAGCGACTGCCACGCTAGAAGCGGCCCCAGCTGTGCGATGCTGGCTTACAGTATATTACCCATCCCTTCCGCTCACAACTGCCATTAATCCCCAGTGGTTGTCATGGAGAAGGGCCAATTTAAATAACATAAGTAGGGTTTGATACACCCTTTCCTTTCTCATTCACTTCCTTCGAAGGTTTGTGCCTTTATCCATCTGCCTATGCTTCAGAGCAACACTCCTTGTTTAATCTGGAGACTGAGTGTTTAATCTGGAGACTGGAGACTGAGTGTCGATTAAAAATAAGGTGAATAGCACCTCCAGCACAATGAGTCTACAAGTTTCACTGACAAACAGCAAAACAACGACAGTGTTCACTCCAATTAAGCTTTTGTTGTCAGAGAAAATACAACTTGTATTTACAAACTGTCAGCAAGTGTGCTTCTTCATGAAATTTCAGCTGCCTTTGTCTTCCTAACAGCACTGTAGACATTGAAATAATAAAAAAAAAGGTAGTATCGAAATGAATTTCATATCACAGAAAAGACAATCAGGTTTAATTAGCAAAATAAATTGCTAAGGAGAATGTGTTAGTGAACTTCCACAACCAAGGAGAATACGGGCCCAGGCCTGAAAGATGACATAACACCAAATATTTATTAGTGGGATCGCATTATTTACAATTATGTGGTTGGTATTGCAGATGACAATGATTCTGATTCCCAGACATTGTTATTGGGTAGGTATATTTGTGGTAAATAATCTCCGAAACCCCTCAAAGTCTCTTCAATCTACATTAAAAAGAATTCATTGATCCATACTTTAGTGAGAAACTATACAGGAAATAGCAAAGTGTGTGTTATGGGTGTATATATTACGGTGCACTCTTAACCCTTAATTAATCACCAAAAAGCGTAAGGTAATGCTCACAAGAAAATAGTTCACTTTACTTTACACTGTAACACACACACACACACACACACACACACACACACACACACACACACACACACACACACACACACACACACACACACACACACACAAACAGGGTTCATTTACAAAAAGAGATTCAAATAGGCTTCAAAATACAAATATAAAAACGAGATATTTCCCTTTACCTAACCAGATTACAATCAGAGGATGCTACGTACTCACAGAGCTAGGAGAACTCTGAGAACTCGTCGATGACATAATCCAGATATAATCCACGCACCAGTGTTATATGGAGAGGTGAATCAAAACAGGAAATGGTGCACAAACAGTGTGTTTTGTAATCAAAGTAAAGTGTTTAGTAATGTGTGATTTTTTTTTTCTTTTTTTTTACGGAACAGAGAAAGGAAAAACAAATGAATAAAAGAATTATCCATACACCAGATTACTGGTGTCCTCTGTTCGTAAAATATCTGTAATAGTTAGACTTGAACAGCTGTGGGTTGAAGTTTGGAGGGAAACAACTCTGGGGAAGCGAGTTCTAGAGAGATGCAGTTCAAGGAATGAAAGAATTCTGATTGGCAGAACTTCTGCAATATGGCTGAGTGACATTCCAGTCATGAGTGCTACCAGATGCCCGTGTAGCACAAGGCAAGGCATGGAGAGGTGGCACCATGGACGCAACTTCGTTTCAGCATTTGCAATAATAATATCTGTAAAATAATGCAAGGGAAGTAACATTCCTTCTTACTTGTAGGGGAGGTAGTTTACTTGTAATGGCAGAGTTGTTAATAATTTTAACAGCTTTGTTCTGAATTTTGTCTAGTTGTTTTAATGCAACTCCAAATCCATTCCACAAGGGTGAGCAACATTCAGGCTGAGAGCGCACATGACTCTTATAAATTATTGCTAACTACTCGTCAGTAAGAAGTTACGGACTCTGTACAATAATCCAAGTTTCTTTGAGGCGGTTTTGGCAAGTGATCAAACATGGAGGTCCAGCTGAGGGCATTGTTAAGTGAGACACCGATAATTTCAATGCTTTGAAGATGGAAATATTAGTAGTACTGAAGGTAATATACGAATCTGGCAATATCTGTCTATTAGTAAAGTGTATATATTTAGTTTTACAAGCATTAAATGAGACAAGGTTGTTTTGTCCCCACTCACTGATTGTAGACAGGTCTTGATTTATGGAAATGGCTGTACTGAGTTGAGAGGTAGAGATATTAGACTTTTTAAAGGGGTGTCTGAGTGTGAATGAACTATGTAGTGTTGAGTCATCTCCATATGAGTGGATGGGATTGTGGCTGACAGATAAGAGATCAATAATATGAACCAGGATTAGGGTTGGCGCCAGAACTGATCCCTGCGGCACGCCGGCATTAACTGAGTGGAAAGTGGAATATACATCATCTACTTTTACTCTTATTTTCCTGTCGTTAAGATATGAAGAAACAAAGGAACAAAAGACGTTAGTCCATAGCAAATGAAAGCAGGGAACGGTGCCATACTCTGTCGAAAGCTTTAGAAATATCAAGGGCTACTGAATAAGTTTCTCCATGTAGGTCAATTGATTGATGGATGGTATAAGTTAGGAGCTTGAGTATGTCAATGGTGGATCTTTCGCGGCGAAATCATATTGTCTATCACTAATTAAGTTGTTGGATTCAAGATGTTGAACAATGTGCTTAAAGTTTCAAATACCTTACCAAGAGAAGATGTGACAATTATTGGTCTGTAATCAGTGGGGTCAGAGGAACTTCCTTTCTTCGGAACTGGGTGGATATTGGCTTCTTTCCATGAATTTGGGAATAAAGAAGTATGTATGCATAGTCTGAATAATTTAGCTAGAACAGAGGCAAGTTCAGGGGAACACATTTTCAAAACAATTGGCGGAATTCCATCTGGGCCTGGAGCTTTGTTGGTAGGTAAATTGTCTAGGATGGATTTTACGTATCTTGTCTGTATTTCAAGTGGGGCAATTTCGGGAGAGTCAAGTTCTAGTACTGGGACATTCTGGCTGGCATCCTCTATGGTGGAATTTCTGACAAATGTACTGGCAAAAATATTCGCTTTCCCACGCGTGTCATTTGTAATGTTGCCGTCTGAAGATTTTAGTGGGTGAATGCAAGATGACTTGTTAAAGTTATTATTGAAATAATTAAGAGTTGACCAGAATATTCTGTTGTCATTATGGTTGTTAAGTAGTTTTCATGCTTATGATGAAAGTTTGATTTAGCCAGATTTAATACAGCTTTTGCATGATTTCTAGCAATTTTAAATTGGGAGAGTGATTCAGATGTTTTTGATTTTAGGTAAGAGTTATATGCTAATGACTTTTTAGCTGTTGCTCTGGCACAGTTGCCATCAAACCATTTTGGAGAGTTCAACATTATGTATGTTAAAATCACCCAAAATGGTAACTTCGGTGCACAGGGCAACGTTAAGGTTAGTCAACTGTGTGGATAAGGAATCAAATATACTGGTTCCGAAGAAGCATTGGGGGAGTGATAAACTACACAAACATATTTGGTAATATTTTAACGGTTTACATTATACAATGAGAAATCAAAGCTGGATGAAGTGAAGTTTAAAATAGTGTCAACTGCATGTTGAGATTTGATATAACAACAGGTGCCGTCCTTGTTACGAAGGTTTGTAAGGAGATGATAGCCGGGAAAACAAAACTGAGATATATCAGTAGAGAGTGAGATTTGTGGTTCTGTGAGGAAAAGGGCCAACGAGGATATGGACTGAAGGAAAAAATGAACTGAGTTTAAGTTTGTGTTAAGGCCGCGGATGTTGGTGAAAAATAAGGCCGCACTTTCACTTCTTCGCTGACGAGCATTACCGGAAATTGCAACAGTCGCCGCCAGCACAGTCGCTTGATGACGACCGAAAGTGCAACAAAAAAGTGACTCTCTTGCTATTTCCCCAAGTTTTATAGTAGCTTTACTCTGCCTCTCCGGGCTAAATAACCACTAGGTTGTCTTAATTACAATCTACAGCCAGTCTCAAACAATGGAGGCACTGCTACCAGTTACAAGTTAACACATCCTATACTTATCCAATAAGGAGCCGTCAAGAAGGCGTTTCTGGACTATTATTGAAAAACACTCTTATTTTGCCCTTCCTACAGTATATGTTACACCCACTTAGGTCAAGGAGAAAGGTCTCTCCTGCATAGTTCAGAGCAAAACATTTACTGATATTCTGCCCAGAAGTAGAAAAACTAAAATTTTTTAATGATTTTTTTTTAAAGGTGAGCAAACGGAGGGAAAATACTAAGCTCTTGAATTCTTCAACTAGGGGCAGCAAAACTGATAAGGAAACCCTCGAAAAAATATTTAACGTTCTTGACGGGTCGCCTTATCTCCCTACGTTATCTTCACATCTTCTATTTCACTTTTTCGTTACTGGGGTAACTACGCCAGTGAGATGTCTCATCGCATTTTTTTTTTTTTAGCATTAATTTTTATTTTTTTCAATTTTTCCTAAATATACAGCAGCACAGTAGGATTTACCCACTCAGTGGAAACAGAAGAAATTCTTTGAGAAAATTATACACTTCAACTGATTCTTAAGACGTTAAGGTGATAAGGATGTCCGGCAGTTGGTCATGTAACGAGGCTGATGGATGGATACAGGCTGAGAGTGTAAGACATAGATGAGGGAGACAGAAGACTGTCTAAATCCCTCACACCTCACCTCTCCTACATCATTCTGACTCCATCCCTTTCCCTCTTACTCTCTCCATCTTTCTTCGTCCCTTCCGATCCCCACCAGCGCCACCACCGCCACTTACCTCATATACAGTACCTACTAGTTGGCACAGGTAGCAACCCACCACATAAAGCTGTTACAAACAAATTCACTAAATACTTTAATGAGAACTTAACATAATGGCTTTGACAAATAATTCTTTCTTTCATCGCCATCGAAAATGATAATAGTCTAGTGGTGGCGTTGTAATGATGATAATAATTATGACGACAACAACGATGATGATGATGATGATGATGATGCTTTCATTCAGATGTAACACAGCAACAACAGCCACAATAAACAACGATGAAACATACGGCTTGGCAGTTACTATAGCAATAATAACAATGACACTAGCAGCAGCAGCAACAACAACAGCAGCAACAAGAAAACAACAACAATAACAAAACAACAACAACTACACTAGCAGCAACAGCAACACCCACAACAGCAACAAAAACAATTACAAAACAATAACAACAACGACACTAGCAGCAACAGCAACACCTACAACAGCAACAGCATGAAAACAACAATAACAAAAATGACAGCAACAACAACCACAGCAGCGCCTATAACAACAACAAAAACTACAACAAAATAGCAACAACAAACACATCATCAACAACAATCATAATCACATCATTAAAAAGAATTCTCTCTCTCTCTCTCTCTGGAACTGACAATTTCATAAGATGTGAAAATTAATTATACAACAGTGTAATAAATTAGAAAATAGTAAGCAAACTGTTTTAATTAAGAGAAACTTCCTCTAGTTGGAAAAATCTTAGAGTGCTACTGTTGTATAAAGTTTTGGTATCCCCTTTGAAGTGAGATATTGTAACTCGGGTCAGTGTGGCTTAGGGCAACAGATCTAACCTCTGCTTCCCGGAACAAACTGTATGAATACAGAGAAGACTGCTAAAAATCGACTTGTTCTCACTGGCAAAGAATTGACTCTGAGGCAAAATTAAATGTCTGGAACTACTAAAGGAATTAGCAACATACAAATAGAAAAATATTTACTTCTGTGGCAACACTCCCGATGCCAGGCAATGGACCACAGAGGCAGCTTTTACACAACTTAATACTCTTTTACAAATGATATTCCTGGTGAGTAGAACGAACTCCAGACTTTGTCTCTACAAGGCAGTACCTTAGTTGTGTTCAAGGGGGAAAAAAAATCATATTAACTGCTGGTAACAAATAGGACAAAAAGTATACCCAAAATAAAGTTTTCCTACATGCATTTTTTAAAGTGCATGCTTACAACTGTTAGTTTTACTTTTCTGTTTGATATTTTTCGTATAATTACTCGTTTGTTCAGCTCCAACGAAAAGTACTACAGGAACTTCAACTTGGGTCCTACGGTCTCTCTCTCTCTCTCTCTCTCTCTCTCTCTCTCTCTCTCTCTCTTAGATAATGTAATCCCTCATTCTTCATTCTTCCTTTTCCCTTTTCATTCCTTCTCAGTTTTGTAAGTCAATCCCTGAACAGTTTGCCAAGATACAGCAAGTTTTTGTTTGCATCCAAGTCGCTGGTCTAAAAGTTAAACTCAGTAAATGTAACTTTCTACGTAAGACAATTAAATTTGAGGGGCATTTGGTTGGCGTTGAAGGAACTCATACCCCAGACTGGAACGTTAAGACAGTTTCTAACTTCCCAGAACCTATCAGTACTGATGATGTAAGGATATCATTATATCGAGTGGCTGCTATCGGCGATTTTTTCAAGATTATGCACAAATCGCCCCTCCTCAGACTAAACTACTTAAGAAAAATGAACCTTTTGTTTAGACTAATAATCAGTTTCATGCTTTTGTAACACTGAAGACAACGCTTAATAATGTCCCAGTCCTGGCATACGCTGATTATATGAAACACTTTCTTCTTTGTATAAATGCCCCTGGAGTGGAAATTGGTGCTGTATTGATGCAGTTTGATCAAGCAAAGATGAGACGTGTAGTAACGTATGCTAATCGTGCCCTTAATGCCACAGAGCGTAACCACACTGTTACTGATTGGGAGGATTTAGCAGTTGTTTGA
Source organism: Coenobita brevimanus (assembly GCF_032717465.1). Classification (NCBI taxonomy): domain Eukaryota; kingdom Metazoa; phylum Arthropoda; class Malacostraca; order Decapoda; family Coenobitidae; genus Coenobita; species Coenobita brevimanus. The sequence goes on along the minus strand of NC_136959.1, from coordinate 35,776,601 downwards.
TCCCTCAGACATTTGAGACATATAATCTACGGATATTTAGTGCATATCCAAGCAGATCATCTCCCACTTTGTGATTTATTCAAAGGAATTAAGAAATCTTACTTGTCATCTAGCACGATGGTCAAGTATTGTCCAGGACTTCAACCAAACCCTTGAGTACGTGCCTGGTATATCAAATGTAGTTGCAGATGCTCTTTCACGTCACGTAACTGCGGCAGTCTCACCATATCAACCAAATGAAGTTCCTTACACCACTTTAACTTCAGATGTTGTTCATAATTGTCAGCACCAGACCCTCTGTGGTCTAAGGTTATTTAGTTCCTAGAATTGGGAGACTCTTCAACCTTACCTACTCTTCCAGTGCCAGTGGATGATCTCATATTAGACAATGTTATTTTGTATAGGAAGACATCTCTTACCAGAAGGGACATACCTACTAGAAAGATATAGGAACTTAATGTTCCACCGATTTAATACCTGCAGTACAGTACTTCGCATCATCCATAACACACATGCATCCCATCCGTGAAAGGATTTTGTGTGTGTGTGTGTGTGTGTGTGTGTGTGTGTGTGTGTGTCCAACTTTGGCCATAGGCATCACAGCCTGCGTCCAAGGCCCAGTAGTCCTCCTACATGCCAAACGCCTCTACATGTCACCATTTCGGCTCTAACACCCACCGTCCATATTGAATACATGCTAGGGCTGTCTCATACAGGACTGGTGTACTGGTATTATCAGGGGTATTTTTATGACATGTCGGCGGGTCTTCTGGAATATCAGTAAAGTCTGATTTTATGACATTCAAATCCTTACACTGTTCCCTGCCCCAGTGGGGATTTGAACCTGGGTTCGGTAGGACTGCAGGCCACCTCTCTACCGACTGAGCCACCGCCGCACGGCGCACGTGTTGCATTTTATATCCCTACTATGCATAAAGACATCAATGTTTACTGTGATTCCTATATTTCTTATAATCGTCATAAAGGGACAACTGGATAACCTGCTTCCCTTCTGCAGTATCCAGTTACATCACGTCCATGGGAAACTGTTTCTATGGACCTTATATTACCTCGTATGGTGTCCGGTGCAGATTATTTGTTTGTGGCAGTTTATCATTTCTCACGTTACTGTGTTCTGGTGGCTATCCAAGACAAGACAGCTGAGAGTATTGCACGTGCCTTCACTGATCACAGCATTTGTCCATCCACAACATCCACTGTTATGACCGATAATGGCTCAGGGAGCTTAACAACAGCAGCCTTGTTGTCACGAATCAAATTCGCGACATTTTTCTTTTGTGAGAAACCACAAACTATTAGTGGAAAACTCACTGTGTATCGTTCAGTTAACCGTTTCTCTCTCCATTTCGATGGTATACTTTTTTCAAAACATTCGTCACTGTTTCAAAAGTGACCGTTCTAATGCACGTCATTAAGCGCTCTACTGAGCGATATTATTGTTTCTTTATTGTTCGCCCCTGCTTGCCTCAACCATTGGTCATGCCTACTCTCGGCTAGCCTGTATTTTTGAATGCAATCTTTTGTCTGTCGCGATAGGGTGAGGTTCTGTGCTCCAGCAATGAGAGAGTGAGAGGTCAGCTAGCACCCAGACTCCACTAGACTACAGTTCTCCAGGCTCCCACCCTTCTTTGGTGATACGCTACTTTCATTGACCAGTATTTCCTTTTCGTATTTTCCTAGGCTTAAGAATTTACTTAAGTGTGCTGTTTCCTCACATGCTGGCTGGCTGCGCCTCATGTTGTTTTCCTAGGCGTAAGAATTTAGCTTTTGAGTGAGTGAGTGAGTGCGATCTCTTTCTTTTGAATTCATTTTGAAATGTAACGTTAAATTTATTTCTTTGTAATCAATAAATTTAACAGTTCTTTTTCTTTGAGCTTAATGTAATGTAAACTCGAGTTTCATTTCTCCATAATTAAGCTTATTTCCCTTATAGGTCCTAGCTTGCATAAACGCTTGCTATTCATAACTGGTACTTAGGCCAGTCTTGTTGTATTAAGCTTAAAATCCGTCGTGCCTTCTAGGAGTTACGCATCAGCAAGAACCAAATATTATTAATAGTATTAGTTATTTATTGTCAGGGGTGAAGTCTCTTTCTCCAGAGGCTAACAGTACTAATAAACAGCGACTGTGAGTAATTAGTCTCTGCTGTGTACTGTTGAGAAAGTTTACAAATTCTCGTTCTGAGAGTCGGCGAAGCGGGCCGGTATAATCATTGCTTGATTTAGCAAGACAATTCATTGTCCCAGCTCTTCAATATTACTGAACATTATCATTTAATAATTGCTTTTATTTTAAAAACCCCGTGGTAATTGGCGACCTCATTCCAGGATATTAACTCCTAGCTCTAAAGCTATTGACGAGATAATACTCACTCGTTCATATTTAGGTATTTATCATTAAAGTTTATAGGCACAAGTTTACTGGTGTTTACCGTTAGTTTAGCAAGTGAATTTTTGCTTTATTAATCCACAGAGTATTTAACTCTCTTTAGTACTTTATTCTTGGTAACGCCAGACGATTTTATTCGCTCCTGGGAAGTCGCCATACCCATTGCGTTAATTATTGAGTCTTCCCAGTCATTTGCATTTTTGCTTTATTCTTTGCCATTTAAGTAGATAAGACTGGTCACCACTAGCTTGTGTCTGTATTCTTTACTTGTGTTTATTAGCATTCGTTTGCGAAGCAGCAGTCAGTACTCAGTTTCGGCTTGCTTAGTAAATTAGCGACATGGCTACCACTATATTTTTACAAGAAGCCAAAGATATGGGTCTTACAGACCCAACTGAAATTAAAGAGTACATACTCTCACGGCATAATCAGGAGCAGCAGCGCGAGAACGATGCCCGTGAAGAGCGTAAGATTCAGCGCGAATACGAGCGAGAACAGCGTGAATACGAGCGAGAACAACGTGAATACGAGCGTGAACAACGAGACAGAGAACGAGAACACGAACGTGCAGAGCGAGAAGCACGCGAAAAACATGAACTTGAAGTGCTGAAGCTCAAGCGAGATTCCTTGGCTTCAGACACATCTGGTGCAGTTGGTCCAAGCTCCACGAGCGTTCTCCCTGCACATGTTATGGCGACCCCACGCATCAAGCTTCCTTCATACAAGGAAGGCGAGCGAATCGAGCCGTACATAGCTCATTTTGAGGACATGGCAGACATGTATCAACTGGATGAGGCAGCTAAGCAGCTCCAATTTCTTAGTTTATTTGAGGGCCCTGCCCTCGATATTCTCCACAGAATTCGTGGAGACAATCTCACGTATGAGATGATGAAAGCTGCACTCATTAAGGCGTATGGTCTCACAGTAGACGACGCCAAAGTTCAGTTCATGTGAGCTCGTCTCCAAGACAAGGAGACAGCTGTTCAGTTCCTCGACCGTCTCACTGCTTAGTTAAATAAGTGGATGGAGAAAGATGAAACTCCTTCCACACGTGAGGGGATAATTGACCTTATGCTGCGTACACAGCTAGAGAAGTCGTGGCCTGCTGAGCTCATAGCACAGCTTAAGATCTGCCAGGTGAAAGATGCCACCCAAATGGTAGAAAAGGCTGACGCATATTTCACTGCATACGGGTATCAAACTCGTAAGCAAAACACCTGGAACAGCAGAAAAGATACTGCCAAGTCTGGGAAGCCTTCTCAGACTGAATCCCAGCACCAAGGCCGTTCTCAGAGTAATGGCCAAGGTCCAAGCAAACAGCAGAAGGACCAGGGGCAAAATACACAGCAGCCTGCTTGGAAGCGGTACAACAAGCACCCCAACCAGCAGCAGTTCCCCAAGCAGCAGCAGCAATACAAGGACAAGGCACGTAACCCTCAGTCAGGTCAATCAGTGTATCGGAGGCAGGAGGCAAACGCAGCCTTCATTCCATGACAAGCACACGGTGGTGCCATCTCTACCAGTATAGGTACTTCCCAACAGTTCACTAGTCCCACAGTGACAGTGAACCCCCCTCCACAGATGGCCAATGTTCCATCTCCACAGGCACTGAGTACGACCCCTCAAGTATGTAGTTCACAAGGCACAATGTTTGCCGCATCATTTATTCAGCAGCCTTATGAGTGGCTAGCTGCTTCCTCCACAGGCCCTCCCACAGGTGACAGTGCCTTCATTGTTCAGCCAGGGTTTGTGGGAGACATTCTTATGAAGGTCCTGAGAGATAATGGATCCTCAGGTTGCTCTGTCAAGCAGAGTTTAGTTCAGCCTGAGCAGTACACAGGTCGACAGATCCATGCAAACCTTATTGATGGATCAGTGAGATTGTTCCCTGAGGCATGTATCCAGGTGGCATCTCCATTTTATACTGGTACGACACTTGCAGTTGTCATGTCAGAACCCTTATTTGCCCTAATAATAGGCAATATTCCCGGTGTCAAGGATATTTGCACCGAAGATGACGTTACTCAGACTTTGGCTACAGTAACGCGAGCCATGACTGAGGCTCCAGATTGTGTCACCCCAGTGACCATTGAATCGCCGCAAGATCTGATGTGTAGCCAACTTGTTGTTCAAGAACAACATTTTGACCCAACGCTTGCTGTCATGCGAAAGAAACAAAAGGGTCGAGTGATTAAGTATTCACGGGGAGGTCAAGCCAAGTTCCTTTGCAAACAAGGACGGCTCTACCGTGAGTCACGAACACCTAAGGGCGAGGTTCGACTGCAGTTTGTCGTTCCCGCCAAGTACCGCCTAGCAGTGTTAGAATGGGGTCATTGTTCAGCCTCAGGAGGTCACATGGGCAAAAGGAAAACCCAGGGCCATATCCGAGCTGACTTTTTCTGGCCAGGGATGGGGCGAGACATAGATAGTTTTGTGCGTTCCTGCAGTGTGTGTCAAAGTACCACTATTCAGGGACATGTCCTTCCTGTGCCATTTGAAACCACACCCATAATCTCTGAGTCAGTTGAGAGACAGGGCAGTGGTAATGTGGGTGTAGACCTGATGTCTCGCCTTCTAACTGCTTACTAACTAGCAACTGTTGTATGCTGGGTTCCGTAAGATAGGCATTCTCAGAGATTTGAGTAATCCAAGGATCAGCCTGGTTCCCAGTTAAAAGTGTAGACCTGACGTCTCGCCCGTTGGCCCCACAGGACACAGTATGTCCAGGGCCTGTACATACTTATATACCGTAGGTTAAGGGGGAAGTTTGAGAATCCTGCAGAGACAGTCCAAGGCTGTGAATGAATTACCTTGTGGAACGTCGCACAATATCCACACGAGTGTTCATATCCATGGTGGGTGTTAAAATGTGACCTGCCCGAGATTGCGTAGCGATTCTCAGCTTCCTGTCATTAAGCGTAAACGTAGAGTTGTTAAGGTGCTGTACCCTCACATGCTGGCCGGCTGTGCTGCATGTTGAGCGAGGTGGACACCAGGTTAGAGCTCCCCCTAAACTGTGTGATGGGATGTTGTTAAGGTGCTGTTCCCTCACATGCTGGCCGGCTGCGCCGCATGTTGAGTGAGGTGGACGCCAGGTTAGAGCTCCCCCTAAACTGGGTGATGGGATGTTAAGGTGCTGTTCCCTCACATGCTGGCCGGCTGCACCGCATGTTGAGCGAGGTGCATGCCAGGTTAGAGCTTCCCTGCTAAGAACCCTTACGACTACGTTTCCTGGTTAATGATGTATCTAATAAATTAATGGCGACCTCGAATGTACGAAGCTTAGGCTGTCACTTGTTCAGCTAGAGCGTACCTTTCGTAGCATGTACCGATTGTTAGGCAGAGAGAGTAATTGTAATGTAATAAGAATTTTTGTCTCATTGACACTTTTGATGCTCCACCTTAATTGATTTTGAAGGTACAGCAATGGGTGTAGCAGTTTTGCTGTGCGGGCCAGCTGATCGTCTGCCGCACGCTGCCGCCTCTTCTCTGCCTTCGTCATCGCCATATTATTAATATTTACTATAAATTTGTATTACATGATTTTACACGTAGGTACAGTTACACTATAACTGTCACACCTACACCGTGTATCACATACACCACGCTACACAACAATTAGTTGTCAGTGTAAATGTAGCAAACTTTCGCTCAGTTTGACCTGAGTACAGGATTTTCACCGTCAACACGGAGTTTTTTCCCTCAAACTTGCCTCTATTAACGTAAATACGAGGTTTTTGCGCTCATTGGCGATAGTGATTTTCTCCTGTAGCAGGATAGCACACACACCACAGTGTGAATCTTGTGTGAATGAGTTAGGATGTGTACATATATATATATCCACAAATTTTTTCCCATAAGGAAAAAATTTCATTTTGTAGGGGCGTAAGGTCATGAATCAAATTCATGACATTTTCCTTTTGTGAGAAACCACAAACTATTAGTGGAAAACTCACTGTGTATCGTTCAGTTAACCGTTTCTCTCTCCATTTCGATGGTATACTTTTTTCAAAACATTCGTCACTGTTTCAAAAGTGACCGTTCTAATGCACGTCATTAAGTGCTCTACTGAGCGATATTATTGTTTCTTTATTGTTCGCCCCTGCTTGCCTCAACCGTTGGTCATGCCTTCTCTCGGCTGGCCTGTATTTTTGAATGCAGTATTTTGTCTGTCGTGACAGAGTGAGGTTCTGTGCTCCAGCAATGAGAGAGTGAGAGGTCAGCTAGCACCCAGACTCCACTAGACTACAGTTCTCCAGGCTCCCACCCTTCTTTGGTGATACGCTACATTCATTGACCAGTATTTCCTTTTCGTATTTTCCTAGGCTTAAGAGTTTACTTAAGTGTGCTGTTTCCTCACATGCTGGCCGGCTGTGCCTCATGTTGTTTTCCTAGGGGTAAGAATTTTGCTTTTGAGTGAGTGAGTGAGTGCGATCTCTTTCTTTTGAATTCATTTTGAAATGTAACGTTAAATTTATTTCTTTGTAATCAATAAATTTAACAGTTCTTTTTCTTTGAGCTTAATGTAATGTAAACTCGAGTTTCATTTCTCCATAATTAAGCTTATTTCCCTTATAGGTCCTAGCTTGCATAAACGCTTGCTATTCATAACTGGTACTTAGGCCAGTCTTGTTGTATTAAGCTTAAAATCCGTTGTGCCTTCTAGGAGTTACGCATCAGCAAGAACCAGATATTATTAATAGTATTAGTTATTTATTGTCAGGGGTGAAGTCACTTTCTCCAGAGGCTACCAGTACTTATAAACAGCGACTGTGAGTAATTAGTCTCTGCTGTTTACTGTTGAGAAAGTTTACAAATTCTCGTTCTGAGAGAGTCGGCGAAGCGGGCCAGTATAATCATTGCTTGATTTAGCAAGACAATTAATTGTCCCTGCTCTTCAGTATTATTGAACATTATCATTTAATAATTGCTTTTATTTTAAAAACCCCGTGGCACTTGTTAAGATTTGTAAGCAGTATAACATCAATAAATGTAATGTCATACCCAACCATCCAGCTTCTAATGGCCTTGTCTAAAGACAAACTCGTAAGGTGATGGAGTGCTTTAGGTACTTAGGTTCTCAAAGCACCTGTTGATATGAGTGGGTACCGCAAGCTGCTGCCTCAAACAAGAGTTCCATCAACAAATCCACTGGCAAAACTCCATTGTTTTTTCTTATATGGACTTGATAACAAAGTTGTCGTATTCAATTCTATTATCGAAACCTGGTACACTATTATTTGGATGATTAAGTGAAACTTAAAATGACAGACATCCAGAACATACTTCAGTATGTAAAGGCTAATTTGGCCTTTCTATAAAGGATATGATGCAATGCCAGCATAAGTCCGCATCACCCATCAGCATTAACACTGGGGACTTAGTACTGGCTCGTTCATAAACTCTTTGTTCAAAATTAGATGATAATTTTACAGGCCCACAACGAGTGTTACATCGTAACGCTGACAAATTTGAGATTAAGGACTTGTCATTTGAGAGTAACTTGCAGGTATTTCGAGTGGAAGGGATATCAGGAAAATGATGCGTCTTTTCTTTCTTCTCCTTCTTTTTCCTCCCCTCCTCCTCCTCCTCCTCCTCCTCCTCCTCCTCCTCCTCCTGCTTCCTCTGCTCTTGCTACCCGGTTATCACCACATAATCAGCATGTCAGTGAGTACAGACAAAAGCTTAGCTCAGCAACTCTCCCCATTGTTACTTGTGTCTGACACTGTCATTACCACTTAGCTGATCTGAACATTAATCCAAAGTTTATGGGTAAGGTGTTGTGGAGAGTGTGAAAAGCCTTACTGGCACTAGTTGCGTTCGAATCATCTGTGGGAAATGAGGATAGATATGGAGTCCTCCGCCCTGGGGCACTGGTTAAGCCCTGGGGCCAAGTAATGTTAGTGGAGGACGTTATCTCAGTCCATATGATCTTAAGAATTTGATGACAGTCACACTAGAACTTCCAAAATTCACAAGTCAACTGTCCACCATTCGATCCCTACTTGCTTCTTTGGTATACAAAAAGGCAAATGGATCTTTTGGGGGTCATGTGAAAGAACCACGTAAATGGAAACTAGTTTGGACTGAGAAGCGATTCCTTAGGTTTAATGTCTCCCTACCTCATAGTGGACCTGTCGGAAGAGCACATTCACGAGTAAAGCGAGGTCTCTTTGATAGCGGTGATAAAGTCCTTGTTGGCGTTTTTGGGTTAGCTACATCTTGTGAACTGTTAGCTCATGGATAAGTAGAAAAATTTTGCTTCAGTTTTTGAAGAGCACGATATGGCGCTAAATATTCAACATAAGTTGCTAGGTAATACTGTCACAGATATGAATGAAATGAGTACCACCCAGCTAAACTTGTTTTTGAGTGTCTTAGAAAAATTGAATGATAAATTAATGTTGTCACTGAAATTTTGAATATCAGCTTTCACCTTGAATCATTGTCCACGTCCTCGAATCATTAATGTTATGAGTAGAGAACTTTATACATCTGTTAGTAGATGCTGAGTGGTCATGTTACCCTAGATCTTGTTCCAATGTCAGACCTTCGTTAGTTCTGGAGTGGGCTCGCATTACCTTTAGTCTTGATCTTATATTTCCATTCTCAAGTCTAGAATTGTACTATCCTGTACTAGAAGTTCATTCCTGTCCGCGACTATTATAGTCCATATTCCTGTTCGTTCTGCAGTCATCTTTGAACTTTTCCAAGTGATTCCCTCCCCTCTACCTTACAATGACGCTCTTTCAAATGCATCTATGTACTCTGAGTTCTTTCTCCTATCCCACGACCCTATGTCTGTAGCTTATGTCCCATCAGATCGCCTACGCTTATGTTCATCTGTTACTGTGTCCTTTCATATATGTCCATAATTCATATTTAATATCCTTCCTCTCACAGCTGCTCCTTGTGAGAATGCCGTTGTACATAATATCTCAGTGAAGGCTATTAGCTCTGCATATCATTTTTTTTTTTCACCCCCGCTCCTCACGTATCCATCTCTAATAGCTTATTCACTTGGACCATATACACTACTTTTATTTTCATACCCTGTCATTTGTTAGTATTACCTGTACGAACACTCCTGTAAAGTCACTCGAAGCTTCTGGTCTTTACATTGCCCCAGACTAATGCTTCCTCAAGTCATATTATGTCTCTACGTATGCCACACGTCATCCCTATGCTATTTGTTATGTATTACATTTATTTTGTTTAACTACTGGATGAACATTGTTTCTGCCCAGGAGTGTGGAATTCCAGACACCTTTTCTCCAGGCAGTAAAAGCCGGCTGTCTTGGCGCCAGTAGTTTCGAATAACCCCCCCCCCCTCCTGTGCTCTCGTATGCCTGTTCATCCAGTAGTGCTGTCAGACGTAGGAATAGATATAGTGGGATTATTATTTTCTTATTGTTGGTCTTCATTCAAACATGATAATGAAGTACTGTAAACAATTTCTTTGTTAACTTATTTGTTATTCATGTAGTTGTAGATTTGGCACTGTATGATATGCTCAATGACCAAGGTGATGACGGCAAGTTATACACTTGTGAGAGCAGTTCACCTCCGAGCTCTGACCTGACCTGACCTGCCTGTCATCATGGGTCTGCCTACCTTGTATTTGTGGTGCCTTGTGTAACTCTCTCCGTTTGATAAGTATAATCTGTTATCTTGTATGAGTAAGGGTGTAAATGTATAAAATGTAATTTATATGTAAATAATATCTGACTTTATATTTTCTTTGAATTTATGAAAGCCTAAGCTATTAATTTGACTGCTGGTACCAAAAGAAAACTGAATTAAACCAATGACGTGATGAAGATCTTCCTGGCTGTTGTATAGTTTTAGGGTTTCACTGAAGGATAATTTTAACCCTCCAGTATATTATTTTTGGTAACTTCCATTCTTGTAGTAATGTAGTAATTCTAGTTTTGTTGCCTTTTGATGGGAGTTGTTATTATTTTTTAATGTTATGGGTTTGAACCCTAATCCGTAACATTAAGTGGGGGCCCGTCCGGGATACATTGCCTTTATACAGCAGCTAAGTACTGACGTCATTGGTCGATAATTGTGCGAACGTAATCGTGGCAAATCAGGACATTGGTATTTGCGTGGCGTGAGATTTCTGATTTTGTGCTCTCTCTAACCTTCCCTCTTTTGCTAATTCCTTTAGACCTGAATTAAGTTCAATATGGAATTTAACATTGATGAATTTGTTGAGAAACCGTGTTTAAGCACTTTGGCTGTTTCTCAGATTAAGAAAACTGACTGGATGGCGTTAGCAGCCATATATGAAGTTCCTCATAAATCTAGCATGACTAAAGCGGAGATAAAGAAGAGTGTGATCGATAGAATGGTAAAAAATGAGTTGCTACCTCTTGAAGCATATAGTCTGTGTTATGGTGACGGAGGTAGTGCATCTTTACTTATGATTAAAAAGTTGGAACTTGAGGATAGAGAGAAACAAAGAGAGCATGAAAAGGAAATGAAAGCTCGAGAGCAGGAAATGAAAGCTCAAGAGCAGGAAATGAAAGCCTCGAGAGCAGGAAAAAAGCTCAAGAGCGTTTACATGAACTTCAAGTGTTGAAACTAAAGAATGAGGAAGGTATGAAAGACAGAGAAGCTAATGCAAATAAATCTATCTCTGATCTTGGAAACTCTTTAAAATTTTTGCGATGAGACTGATGTGGAGAATTTCTTCAATCTTTTTGAGCGTGTGGCAAACCAACTTAAATGGCCAAAAGACCAAAGGAGTATCTTTGACCAAACAGCAATTGTAGGTAAGGCTAAGATGATTTACTATAATTTTCCTAGTGATGAGTTGACTTATGATAATCTAAAAAAGACCATCTTGGAAGCATATGATCAAGTTCCCGAGACCCATAGACAGAATTTCCGTAATCTGAAGAAGGGAGAGAAACAAACATATCTAGAATTTATCAAAGAAAAAGAAAGGATTTTCAGTGCTTGGTTGAGGGCTAGTAAAGTAACAACTTTTGAGCAACTCTGTCAGCTGATTTTGCTTGAGGAAATTCTCCGCAAAGTTCCATATTCCTTGAAATTATACCTACAGGAGAGAGAAGTTACTACTGTAAACAAGGCAGCCACCTTAGCTGAAAATTATAGGTTGACTCATGGTGACTCGTATGTCAGGCAGAAACAGAAGGGGACAGACCTTGCAGGCAGTTCCCGAGGCGGTGGTGGAACTCTAATAACAAGCGGTGGGAATGGTTCTGGTGGCTTCCAGCCATCTATTAGGTTAACTTATGGGAATACTGTAACTAGAAAGACTGAACCAGGTAAAATCCCAAACTCGTCCACATCCACTTTGATTTGTGCTTACTGTAAACACCCCAGTCATCACATTAGGGAATGTCCTAAGCTCAAAAGTAAAGAAAAACGCTCTGAACAAGTTTTGGCTAGCACTAGCATTTTCTCTCATTTGCCTACTAGTGAACCATCTAATTCTGTTCCAAAGCAAAATTTTGAACAGTCAGTTCTGAGTGACTGTCCTAATAACCCAACACGGACTCGAGACAGTGTTTCGGCTTGTAATGACCCTCCTAGATGTTCTGTTGATCAGTTTCAACCCTTTCGTTCTACAGGAACAGTTTCTTCTTCTGACACCTCCACTAAATATCCCATTCAAGTACTTAGAGACACAGGAGCCTCTCATAGCCTCATGTTAAAAGGTCTGATGCCTGATTTGGAGGACTGTTATTTGGCCCAGAGTGTTCTGATTCAGGGAGTTAGTGGGTGTATTGCTGTTCCTCTGGCTAGGGTTTATTTGAATACTGAATTAGCTAGTGGTTACTTCACTGTAGGAGTTCAAGAGTCTCTGCCTGTAAAGGGAGTGAACTTTTTATTAGGGAATGATATTGCAGGTGGAAAAGTTGTACCTGACCCCATTGTAGCTTTGGCTCCCCTCACAATGTAATAACACAGAGCAACTGGAAAAAGAGTATCCTCACTTATTCCCTTCGTGTGTAGTGACAAGGAACACGGCAGCTCAACAGGGTGACAGTAAAGATAGCACTGATTCTGTGGATGTTGACCTCTCCCACCTATTTCCTGATAATGACCCTTCTCAGGTGTTAACTTCTCCAGAGCACCTTAGTAATGTACCAATTGATTCAAACACTCTTAAAGACGCTCAGGTACAAGACTCTGAGTTAATACAGTTCTTTGATAAGACTGTACAGGATTCGGAGATAGTGAACTCTCCTATTTGCTTTTATACGAAGAACGGTATCCTAATGAGAAAATACAGACCTCCCAATGTACCAGCCAATGAAACCTGGCAAGAATGCCATCAGGTGGTGATACCTAGAAAGTTCAGATCTTTTGTCATGTCAGTAGCTCATGACCTCAGTGGTGGACACTTAGGCATTAACAAAACTTACAGTAAAATCTCCAAAGACTTCTTCTGGCCCAAAATGAAGCAGTCTGTTGCCTACTACTGTAAGACATGCCATGAGTGCCAAATGGCTGGAAAACCAAATCAGCCAATAAAACCTGCACCATTAAATCCTATTCCAGTGACTGAGGAACCTTTCAGTAAAGTGATAATTGATTGTGTTGGTCCTTTGCCTAAAACACGCAGTGGAAATGAGTACTTGCTAACAGTTATGTGTTCAACATCCAGATATCCAGAGGTTTTTCCACTGAAGAGAATAACTTCTCAGAACATAGTGAAAGCTCTTGGTAAATTCTTCACTCAGTATGGAATTCCTCGTGTTGTCCAATCTGACTTGGGTAGTAACTTCACTTCTAATCTCTTCAAACAAACTATGGATGAGTTGGGAGTGCGCCAGTACCATTCCACAGCCTGTAGACCAGAGTCCCAAGGTGCATTAGAGAGACTGCATCAAACTCTGAAATCAATGTTGACTAAGTATTGTGAGGAGAATAATGCAGACTGGGATGAAGGCATTCATTTCGTGTTGTATGCTGTAAGGAGTAGTGTACAAGCTTCCCTTGGTTTTACACCTTTTGAGTTAGTGTATGGTCATGAGGTTAGAGGTCCTCTGAAAGTCCTGAAGGAATCTTGGTTAGATGAACCCTCTAATAAACCTCTCCTTACCTATGTACAACAGTTTAAACAGATTAAAATCTGCTGTAGATCATGCTATGAAAAACTTAAGGGATTCTCAAGTAAAAATGAAAGACAATTTTGATAAAAAAGCTGTTGTAAGAGAGTTTAAGCCAGGTGATCTTGTGTTAGCATTTCTGCCAATCCCTAAGAAACCTTTACAAAGTAAGTTTCACGGTCCTTATGTGATTCAACGGAAGATCGGTGATGTAAATTATGTCCTTAAAACTCCTGATAGAAGAAAGGCAGAGAGACTGATACATGTGAACCTGATCAAGCCATATTTTATAAGAGGGCCTGACAATGAGACCCCTGTCCTGAACTTGGGTGTATCAGAAACTATTAATGCAGATGAACAGGACGTATTTCGTTGGTTTCGGACCCTAAATTACAAAACTCTGATTTCTTGGCTAACCCTCATCTGAAATTCCAGCATTTGCCGCCTGACCACAGTGGTGACTTGGAACGCCTGTTAACTGAGTTTCCGCAGCTGTTTGGTGATGTCCCTCACCAGTGCCCCCTGGTTGAGCATGACGTAGTGTTGGTCGAGGGTGCTCGGCCAATAAAGCAGCATCCTTACCGTGCCAGTCCATGGAAGCGGGAGGCCCTGAGGAAAGAGGTACAGTTCTTGATGGACCATGGCCTGGTGGAGATGAGTGACAGTGAGTGGGCTTCGCCATGCCTGTTGGTGGACAAGCCGGATGGATCAAGCTTTCGCATGTGTACTGACTATCGCCAGGTGAACCAACTGACCTGTCAGGACTGTTATCCTCTCCTCGAATAGATGACCTGATCGACCAACTGGGAGAAGCAAAATTCATCACAAAGATTGACTTATTGCGTGGATACTACCAGGTGCGGCTGACTGAGCGAGCCAAACGGATCTCTGCATTTGTTACCCCTGACGGTTTATACCAATACACTGTCATGCCTTTTGGTATGATCAACGCCCCAGCGACCTTCCAACGACTGATTCATAGGGTAACCGAGGGACTAGTCGGAGTGCAATCTTACTTGGACGATCTGATTGTATACAGCAAATCCTGGGATGATCATCGTCTTCAACTGCGCGCCCTTTCTACAACTTGGCTGACGCACGGCTAACAATAAACTTGGCCAAGAGCGAGTTTGGGCACGCCAAGGTGATATTCCTGGGTCATGTTGTTGGGCAAGGTGAAGTGAGCCCAGTAACCGCAAAAGTGGAGGCCATTACATCACTGCCTGTGCCTCATGATCGAAAGGCATTGATGCGCTTCCTAGGCATGGCTGGGTACTATAGGCGGTTTGTGCCCAATTTTGCTGATCTCTCGCTCCTTTAACCGACCTTGTCAGTCCCAAGACAAAATTTGTGTGGACCCAGGAGTGCCAAGACTCTTTTGTTAAAATCAAAGCTCTTCTCACCAACGCACCCATATTGAGATCTCCGCAATTCAATAAGCCATTCGTCATACAAATAGACGCTAGTGATGTGGGAGCAGGGGCAGTGTTATTACAGTTTAGTGATGATAATGTGCTACATCCTGTTTGTTATGCATCCACTAAGTTCAAAACATACCAAAAGCATTACAGTACGATAGAGAAAGAATGCTATGCCATGTTGTTTGCTATTGAAAGGTTCAGTGTGTACTTTAATGGTTCTACTTTTCCTATTGATGTGTTCACTGATCATAACCCCCTTATATTTCTGCATAAAATGAAAAACTCTAACCAACGTCTCATGAGATGGACTCTGGCATTGCAACCATATAAACTGAACATTTTTCATATCAAAGGGAAGAATAATGTAATTGCAGACATGTTATCTAGGACTTAAAGACTTGATTTATAACGTTTCTTATAAATCTCTTGATGGGGGAGGTGTTATGTATTACATTTATTTTGTTTAACTACTGGATGAACATTGTTTCTGCCCAGGAGTGTGGAATTCCAGACACCTTTTCTCCAGGCAGTAAAAGCCGGCTGTCTTGGCGCCAGTAGTTTCGAATAACCCCCCCCCCCTCCTGTGCTCTCGTATGCCTGTTCATCCAGTAGTGCTGTCAGACGTAGGAATAGATATAGTGGGATTATTATTTTCTTATTGTTGGTCTTCATTCAAACATGATAATGAAGTACTGTAAACAATTTCTTTGTTAACTTATTTGTTATTCATGTAGTTGTAGATTTGGCACTGTATGATATGCTCAATGACCAAGGTGATGACGGCAAGTTATACACTTGTGAGAGCAGTTCACCTCCGAGCTCTGACCTGACCTGACCTGCCTGTCATCATGGGTCTGCCTACCTTGTATTTGTGGTGCCTTGTGTAACTCTCTCTCCGTTTGATAAGTATAATCTGTTATCTTGTATGAGTAAGGGTGTAAATGTATAAAATGTAATTTATATGTAAATAATATCTGACTTTATATTTTCTTTGAATTTATGAAAGCCTAAGCTATTAATTTGACTGCTGGTACCAAAAGAAAACTGAATTAAACCAATGACGTGATGAAGATCTTCCTGGCTGTTGTATAGTTTTAGGGTTTCACTGAAGGATAATTTTAACCCTCCAGTATATTATTTTTGGTAACTTCCATTCTTGTAGTAATGTAGTAATTCTAGTTTTGTTGCCTTTTGATGGGAGTTGTTCATTATTATTTAATGTTATGGGTTTGAACCCTAATCCGTAACATATTCGTTCACATAAGTTTGAAATCTTTGCACCTACAAAATCTGTTTTTTTTATTGATAATAAAAGTATCATCTCTCCTCAGCTTTTTTTTTTTAAATGCAAGAAACAAGGAACCAAAGGCCAGGAGCCCGCAAATCGTTCCTTCCAAGAAAAAACAAAAACTGTTCAAAAGAGAGCAAAATTCAAGATCCGTTCATTTCCAGATGCCTAGACACACTGCATTTGAAAGACTGGAGATCATAGGAATTAGGAAATACAGACAGAGGGAGACAGTTCCAGAGTTGACCTGTTGCATAAATGTAGGACTGGGAGTAACGGTTGACCCTTGCATTAGAGAGCTGGACAGAAAAGGGATGAGACTGTTGCTAGACGAGTGCTACGCACCCGTCGTAGAGGTGGAGGGATACATGCAGACAGTTCAGAGGAGCAGTGACCATGGAAGTAACGATAGAAAAAAGATAAAGATGCAACAGTGCGGCGAAGAGACAAAGGTTGAAGGAAGCCAGTAGGAGGTGGAGAGTTAATGAGATGAAAAGCCTTTGACTCCACCTTATTGAGAAGAGCCGTATATGGGGAGCTTCCACACACATGAGTTGTACTCTAAACAGGGGCCAATAAAACCCGTGTATAAAGTCAACAACTGTGCAAGGGTAATGAAGGTACAGAGTCGGCTTAGCACACATAATCTCTTGGAAGCAGATTTTAATAGAGGTGCAATATGAACTTTCCAAGATAAGTCCCGAATGAATAAAACCCCAAGTATGTTCAAGGATGATGCAGGATTGAGCTGGATATTATTAAACATTAGTGAGTACTTCTGTGGAAGATTTTGTCGGGTTGATAGGTGTAAAAACTGAGATGTTGATGCATTAAAAACAATAAGATTATTTTTACCCCAGTCACAGATACGAGCCAAGTCAGACATTAGGTGCGCCATAGCCTCATCCATATTTTATTGAAGTAGCTGCTGAGATGGACGTTGCAGGAACCAACGTTGCTACGAGTAGACTGTAGCACCAGTCGAGCAGGGCAGTACTCCCAAGGTGGGTGGAAAGCTGATGACAGGGAGAGCTGGAGATTCCGTTTCATCAGCCCTCGGGACTAGTTCCCGACCATCCCCCTTTGCTGAACTTTTGCAGTGTTTCAGTAACACAGAGAGTAGGCCAGCATGCTCTCTAATACATGTTTCTCTAACTGTCTACACCAAACTAAATGCACAGTACACACTACACTTCCTTTTCTAAATTAAAAGAAAAATGGCGCACATAGACCTTGCCTCGGAGTCCCCAGGGGGGCGACCACAAATGCCCCCACCATCCGCCCCTCTCCCGGTGATGACTCTGAGTTGCCTGGAACCACTGTCTGACTTGCTTCTTCTTCATTTCTGCAACATTCGTGGCCTTTCCTCTAACTTTCTCTCTGTTGAACATCATCTCTCCTCTTCTAAACCTCACCTTCTCTTTCTAACCGAGACTCAGCTGCCTGAGGCAACTGACAGCAAACCCTTTTCTGTATCCTTCTACTTTCTCTATACTCATTTCAAAGCCAAAGTGGCTGTTTTGTATATGTATGCAACAACTTATCTTGCTCTCATGTTCCTGAACTTAATTCCCCTGAATTCTCCACTCTCTGGCTTCGGCTTTCCTGTCATTCTCTGACTAAATATATCTGTGCTGTTTATTTATCCCCTAGTTCTACTGACTATCAAAAATTCTTCGACTAACTTACTTCTATGATGGAACACATTCTATCCATTTCTCCTTTCTCTGGAATCTCCATTCTAGGAGATTTCAATGTTCATCACCTTTGGCTCTCCTCTCCTTTCACTGATCCACCTGGTGAAAAAGCCTACATCTTTTCTATCATTAATGACCCAGAGCAGCTTGTACAGCATCCTACCCGTATCCCTGACCGCCTTGGAGAGAGCTCCAGCATACTTGAACTCTTCCTTACAACTAATCCATCTGCTTACACTGGTAATCTTTCCTCTCCGGTGGGCTCCTCCAATAACGACCTTATTACCTTGACCTGTCCTATCACTCCGGTACAGCCTGTGGACCCTCCAAAGAAACGGCGACTGTGGCACTTTGGAGCTGCAGACTGGGAGGCCCTCAGGCAGTACTTCTTTGATTTTCCCTGGAATGATTATTGCTTCCATGGTCAAGAGCCATCTGAGTGTGCCTTGCGCATTACCGAGATTATTCTCATGTGCATGGAAGCATACATTCCTTTCTCATATCCTTTGACTAATGCAAGAAAGCCTTGGTTTAATCACGCTTGTTCTAATGCTGTCCTCAACAAGGAGAGGGCCTATAAAAGGTACCAGCGTCAACCCACCCCTGAATTACATCTTTTTTATGTTTCTGCCTGGAATCGTGCTAAGTCTGTTCTTCACTCTGATAAAAATAATTTCATTTGCACTAAATGCTCTGAACTCTCCAACTGAAATTCTTCCCGCTCTTTCTGGCAACTTGCCAAAAACATTTCTAACAAATTTACCTCATCATCCTTCCCTCTTTTCTACTCTGATGGCTCTGTAGCTATTTCTTCTACTGATAAAGCAGATCTCTTCACTCAAACTTTCTCCTCTAATTCCACCTTAGACAATTCCAGTGCTGTTCCTCCATCACTTCCCCCATCTGACTTCCTCATGGCTGACATTAAAATTTCTTCAGCTGATGTATTTTCTGTCATCATTGGCCTTTGTACTAACAAGGCATATGGGCCTGATGGAGTCCCTCCTGTTGTCCTCAGTATCTGTGCTTCTGTGCTTACACCCTGCCTAGGTAAACTCTTTCGTTTTTGTCTTTCAACTTATACCTTTCCTTCTTGCTGGAAGTTTGCTCTCATTCAGCCTGTCCCAAAGAAGGGTGACCATTCCCAACCCTCTAACTATCGTCCAATTGCTTTAACATCCTGTGTCTCAAAAGTTTTAGAGTCTATTCTTAACAGAAAAATTTTAAAGCATCTTTCCTATTACAATCTTCTTTCTGACCGTCAATATGGATTCTGTTAGGGACACTCAACTGGCGATCTTTTCACCTACCTTTCAGACTCGTGGTCATTCTCATTTCGGGACTTTGGTGAAAGCTTTGCCATTGCACTTGACATCTCAAAGGCTTTCGATCGAGTCTGGCACAAATGTTTAATTTCCAAATTGCCTTTTTACGGTTTCTATCCTTCCATCTGTGCCTTCATTAACAGCTTCCTTTCTGGTCGTTCTATAGCTGTTGTTGTAGACGGCCATCGTTCTTCTCCTAGATCTATTAAGAGCGGTGTTCCTCAGGGCTCAGTCCTATTACCAACTCTCTTCCTTTTATTCATCAATGATCTTCTAAACTGTACATCTAGCCCTATCCACTCGTATGCTGATGATTCCACCCTTCACCTTTCCATTCGGTTCCTGGAACCTCCAACTCAGCAGTTACTTCAACAATTAAGGGAAGAGACTATGACACTCCTAATGTCTGACCTGGCTCGTATCCCTGACTGGGTTAAAAATAATCTTCTTGTTTTCAATGCATCTGAGACTCAGTTTTTACACCTATCAACCCGACAGAATCTTCCACAGGAGTACCCATTAAAATTTCATAATATCCAGCTCAATCCAACATCATCCTTGAACATGCTTGGAGTTTCATTCACTCGAGATTTATCTTGGAAAGATCATATTACATCTCTTGTAAAATCTGCTTCTAAGAGCTTAGGTGTGCTAAGCCGACTCCGTATCTTTTTTACCCCTGCACAGTTGTTGACTTTATACACGGGATTTATTCGCCCCTGTATGGAGTACATTTCTCAAATGTGAGATCAATACAGGATAGAGGTACTGTCACCACTTGGATCCTCTGACCACAATCTCATCAAAGCCTCATTAGTTAACCCTCCTACACCTCCCCATTCCGAACCTGTCAGGGTGACCCGATGGCACTTTGACAGGGCAGACTAGGATGGATTTAGAAATTATCTTGCTGATGTTCCATGGCAGTCTTTCTTCTCTAGTGATCCCAGTTCTACCCAGTCCCACATTTGCGACTTAATACTAGCTGGTATGGATTTATTCATACCAAGTTAACAATTCACTAAAAGATCAAACTCTCCAAAATGGTTTGATGGCAATTGTGCCAGAGCAACAGCTCAAAAGTCATTAGCATATAACTCTTACTTAAAATCAAAAACATCTGAATCACTCTCTCAATTTAAAATTGCTAGAAATCATGCAAAAGCTGTATTAAATCTATCTAAATCAAACTTTCTTCAAAAGCAAGCATCAAAACTACTTAACAACCCTAATGACAATAGAATATTCTGGTCAACTCTTCAATTCTTTCAATAATAACTTTAACAAGTCATCTTCCATTCCCCCACTAAAATCTTCAGATGGCAATATTACAAATGACCCACGTGGGAAAGCAGATATCTTTGCTAGTACCTTTGCAAGAAACTCTATCATAGATGATACCAGCCAGAATGTCTCAGTACCGGAACTTGATTCTCCCGAAATTGCCCCACTTAAAATACAGACAAGATTCGTAAAATCCATCCTAGACAATTTACCTACCAACAAAGCTCTAGGCCCAGATGGAATTCCGCCAATTGTTTTGAAAAAGTGTTCCCCTGAACTTGCCTCTGTCCTAGCCAAATTATTCAGACTATGCATACGTACTTCTTTATTCCCAAATTCATGGAAAGAAGCCAATATCCACCCAGTTCCGAAGAAAGGAAGTTCGTCTGACCCCTCCAATTACAGACCAATAGCTGTCACATCTTCTCTTGGTAAGATATTTGAAACTTTAATTAATAAGCATATTGTTAAACATCTTGAATCCAACAACTTAATTAGTGATAGACAATACGATTTTCGCCACGAAAGATCCACCATTGACATACTCAATCTCTTAACTCATACCATCCATCAATCAATTGATCTTTTTGGAGAAACTCATGCAGTAGCTCTTGATATCTCTAAAGCTTTCGACAGAGTATGGCACCGTTCCCTGCTGTGCAAACTCCCTTGCTATGGACTAACGTCTTTTGTTCCTTTGATTTCTTCTTATCTTAGTGACAGGAAAATAAGAGTAGAAGTAGATGATGTATATTCGAATTTCCACTCGATTAACGCTGGCGTGCCGCAGGGATCAGTTCTGGCGCCAACCCTATTTCTGGTTCATATTAATGATCTCTTATCTGTCACTCATAATACTGTTCACTCATATGCAGATGACTCAACACTACATAGTTCATTCACACTCAGACATCCATTTACAAAGTCTAATATCTCTCCCTCACAACTCAGTACAGCCATCTCCATAAATCAAGATCTAGCTACAATCAGTGAATGGGGACAAAACAACCTTGTCTCTTTTAATGCTAGTAAAACTAAATATATACAGTTTATTAATAGACAGATATTGCCAGATTCGTACATTACCTTCAGTGCTACTAATATTCCCATCTCCAAAAGTATTGAAATTCTTGGTGTCTCACTTAACAGTGCCCTCAGCTGAACCTCTCATGTCAGATCACTTGATAAAACCGCCTCAAAAAAACTTGGATGATTGTACAGAGTCCGTAACTTCTTCGCCGATGAGCAGTTAGCTATAATTTATGAGTCATGTGCGCTCTCAGCTTGAATATTGCTCACCCTTGTGGAATGGTTGTGGAGAGGTTGCATTAAGACAACTAGACAAAATTCAGAATAAAGCTGTTAGAATCATTAACAACCCTGCCATTACATATAAACTACCTCCCCTGCAAGTAAGAAGGAATGTTGCCTCCCTTGCATTATTTTACAGATATTTTTTTGGCAAATGCTCAGACGAAGTTGCGTCCATGGTGCCACCTCTCCATGCCTTCCCTCGTGCTACACGGGCGTCTGGTAGCGCTCATGACTGGAATGTCACTCAACCATATTGCAGAACTTCTGCCTATCAGCATTCTTTCATTCCCCGAACTGCATCTCTCTTGAACTCGCTTCCCCAGAGTTGTTTTCCTCCAAATTTCAACCCACAACTGTTCAAGTCTAACTGTTACAGATATTTTATGAATAGAGGACACCAGTAATCTGGTGTATGGATTATTTTTTCTCCCCCATTTGTTTTTCATTCCTCCGTTCTGTTATTAAAAAAAAAAAAAAAAAAAGAGCTCTTCTTAATAGTGTGGAGTCAAAGGCATCTCGTCTCATCAACTCTGCTTCTCTTACTGGCTCCCTTCAACCTCTGTCTCTTCACCGCACTGTTGCCTCTTTATCTCTTTTCTATCGCTACTTCCATGGTCATTGCTCATCTGAACTGTCTGCTTGCATCCCTCCACCTTTAAGATGGGTGCGTAGCACCTGTCTAGCAATAAACTCTCATCCTTTTCTGTCCAACTCTCTTAAGCAAGAGTTAACCGTTACTCCTTATCCTTCATTTATACAACAGGTCAACTCTGGAACTGTCTCCCACTGTTTGTATTTCCTACTTCCTATGATCTCCAGCCTTTCAAACGCAGTGTGGCCACGCATCTCGAAATGAACATATCTTGAATTTCGCTCTCTTTTGTATTGTTTTTCTTTTTTCTTAAAAGGAACTGTTTCGCAGGCTTGTAGCCTTTGGTTCCTTCTTCCTCGCATAAAAAAAAAAATGGAAAGGGGAAGGATGGAGTCATCAGCATAGGAATGGATAGGGTTAGATGTGCAGTTTATGTCACTGATGAGTAATAGGAAGAGAGTTGGTGATAGGATAGAGCTCTGAGGAACACCACTGTTGATAGATCTAGGAGAAGAACGATGGCCGTCTACAACAACGGCTATAGAACAACCAGAAAGGAAGCGCCAGATGAAGGCACAGATAGGATAGAAACCGTAAAAGAATAGACTGGAAA
The DNA here is from genome assembly GCF_032717465.1 of Coenobita brevimanus. Lineage (NCBI taxonomy): Eukaryota > Metazoa > Arthropoda > Malacostraca > Decapoda > Coenobitidae > Coenobita > Coenobita brevimanus. The sequence goes on along the minus strand of NC_136959.1, from coordinate 35,753,568 downwards.
TTAAAGATTTATGCCAGACTCGATCAAAAGCCTTTGAGATGTCAAGTGTAGTGGCAAAGCGTCCGCCAAAGTCCCGAGAGGAGGATGACCAGGAGTCTGAAAGGCAAGTGAAAGAAACGCCAGTGGAGCGCCCCAGACGGAACCCATACTGACGATCAGGAAGAAGATTGTGATAGGAAAGATGCTTTTAAATGTTTCCGTTATGAATTGACCCGAAAACTTTTGAGACACAGGATGTTAAAAAACTGGATGATAGTTAGAGGGTTGGGAATGGTCGCCCTTCTTTGGGACTGGCTAAATGAAAGTAAACTTCCAGCAAGAAGGAAAGGTACAAGTTGACAAACGAAGGCGAATTTACATAGGCCGGGTGTAAGCACTGAAGCACAGATATTGAGTACAACAGAAGGGACTCTGTTAGGCCCATATGCCTTGATAGCACTGGGGCCAGTGATGACAGAAAATACATCAGCTAAAAAAATTGTAATATCAGCCATGAAGAAGTCTGAGCGGGGAAGTGATGGAGGAACAGCACCGGAATCATCTGAGGTGGAATTGGAGGAGAAAGTCTGAATGAAGAGATCTGCTTTATCACTAAAAGAAATAGCTACAAAGCCGTCAGAGTAGAAAAGAGGAGGGAAGGATGTTGAGGTAAAGTTTGTTAGAAAGGTTTTTGGCAAGGTGCCAGAAGGAGCGGGAAGAATTCGAGTTGGAGAGTTGAGAGCACTTAATACGGATGAAATTATTTTTAGCAGAACGAAGAACAGACTTATTACGATTCTGGACAGAAACATTAAACAAGATGTGGTTCAGGGGTGGGTTAGATTTGGTACCTTTTAAAGGCCCTCTCCTAGTTGTGGACAGCATTAGAGCAAGCGTGATTAAGTCAGAGGCTATGAGAATGGATGGCTCCCGGCCATGGAAGCAATAATCATTCCATGGAAAATCAAAGAAGTACTGCCTGAGGGCCTCCCAATCTGTAGCTCCAAAGTGCCACAGTCTACGTTTCCTTGAAGGGTCTGCAGGCAGTACCTGAGCAATAGGACAGATTAAGGTAATATGGTTGTGATCGTAGGAGCCCAACAGAGAGGAAAGATTAACAGTGTTAGCAGAAGGATTAGTTGTAAGGAAGAGGTCAAGTATGCTGGAGCTCTCAAGGGTGGTCAAGGATACTGGTAGGGTGCTGTACAAGCTGCTCTAGGTCATCAAGGATAGAAAAGATGTAGGCTTGTTCACCAGGTGGATCAGTGAAAGGAGAGGAAAGCCAAAGGTGGTGGTGAACATTGAAATCTCCTATATTGGAGGTTTCAGAGAAAGGAGAAATGGGTAGAATGTTTTCTATCATTGAAGTAAGATAATCAAAGAATTTATCATAGTCAGTAGAATTAAAAGATAAGTAAACGGCGCAGATATATTTAGTCAGAGAATGACAAGAAAGCCGAAGCCATGGAGTAGAGAATTCAGAAGAATCAAGTTCAGCAAAATAAATCGTCGAGTACCTACACACAACAGCCACCTTTGGCTTGTTAATGAGTATAAAGAAAGTAAGATGAAACAGAAAAGGGTGTGGTGTCAGTTGCCTCAGACAGCTGAGTCTCTGTCAAGAAGAGAAGGTGAGGTTTAGGAGAGGTGAGGTGATGTTCGACAGAGAAAATTAGAGGAAAGGCTGTGAATGTTGCAGAAATGAAGAAGTGGGTAAGACAGTTGTTCCAGGCATAGATTACCTAAACAATTCTCCTTGTGAATATTCAGATGTCTCTCTTCCAGCATCATTCTTTTATAAGCCTACATTTTATCTTCCTATTGCATTTTCTCTGTTCGGATTTTTGCTCATGATGGTTTTTGTTAACCGTTCTCGCCTCGGAGGGGCTCGGGGACGGGTATTGTTTTAATTCGGCTTGTCTATACGTCAGTCTGTCTGTCTGTCTGTTAACAACTTTATCGGAAAACTACTGGTGCGATTTTGACTAAAATTACAAGGATGCTGAGTTATGACCTATTGATCACCTGATTTAATTCTGGGCCAAACTAAGCCAGGGCCCAGGGTGTAGGTTCCGAAAAATAAAAATAAAGATATAGTTTTTTTTTTTTCGCCATAACTCCTTTCAAATTCATTATATCGACATGAAACCAAAACCTAAATGTGTGCCTTTCAGATCTGCATCCTATAACATGTCTCATTACATCAAGGGGTCAACCCTCCAGTTAGCGGTAGGGGGGGTCAGTGTTAGGTGGGTCGGGCCTAAAATTTCAAATGAGCATAAAATCGTCAATTTTCACCTGATTTACTCAAAATTTGATATGTGATGTCATTGACTAGATATCCTGCTGTGTTTTAATGTCAACACTAAAATGACTGCCAGGGACGGGGTTTGCTGTGCCTTGGCACCACTTCTTGTTCATTGCTGTGTTAAATTTATGGAAAAGAGACTCCATGGGATTAGCTTACAATATGGAACAAGGAAAACGATGAAACTGGTTTAACCCTTACACCGCGGGCATGTTTCCCAATGTTTTGCGTGTCCCGCGGGGTTATTCAGGCTCCGACAGACTCTCAAAAAATATTTCCCAGATATCAGTTATTAGTCCTTGAATATTAAAATTAAATATGCTTATGGCACATACCTTCAACTTTCTCCTGAGATGTTTGTTGAGCCTTCGTCGATTACCATAGGACTCGTGGAGACCTCTGAAGCTGGGTAACAAAGTCTTCACTTTACACTTCCCAACAACCCGTAATATGATTATCACAGCCAGATATTAAGACTATAAACACTACTCTATGATTATCAAGTAGTTTGGGATCCATACTCCAAAAAAAAAAAACACACTGTGAAAGCAATGAAAATTACGAGCGCGTATGACCTTCCCACTTGCGCTAGTTCGCTGTTGGTATTCTGTCATTTATTATAAATAAAACCCCTCCTTTATATTTCTATTACTATATAACACTTGTATATATCTGGAGTCTTTATCCGTAAGATTCCTTCAGTATTATTAGTTTATTGTCACTGAAGTCATTCAATTTTTCATTCAGTAAAATACGTAGAGAGCAGTGGATTCACTTTCACTGTTATAACATCAAGTATTTGTACTCTTATTCTTATATTACTAATTACTTACATTTCTATTTACATTTTCTATTGTATTTTCAATATTTACACTTCTATTTTACTTACACTATGTTGTTCACTGTCACTTTCAGGAAGATAAAACTATATTACACTGTTCAATCATATGTACTGTACATCCATTGCTTTCACTTGCTATTTACACATTATTTACACATTATTTTCACATTACTTTCCTTTCCCACTTGCACTTTTAGAACTGCTTCTGGCTGTGGTAATCAAAGAAGCAGGTAACACAGAGGGGAACCTGGCACTCAGCGTACTGCCAAGAGGTGCGTTTGTGCTCAGGTGTGCGTCGGTTGGTATGTGCTCACACCTGGCACCTGCAGATCGCAGCCTTCCTCTTGCCTGTGGCAGGCATTTGCACCAGTCTGTGCCGATCCATGTACGCCCTCTGCTCAAGTCTGTCGGGAAGTGTTACTGGATGGCGCCTTGGAGTTGCTGCTGTCACCCTACCATATCTTTCAAGCAACTGCTGAACACAAGTCCTGGCGAACAACCTCAGGGAGAAGGACTTGGGTGGCTTGACCTTCATCTTGTACAGGAGGAAGGTGTTCAGCATCGTCATGTCTATGAGATGCAGAAAAACTTTCCTGTACCACCTAGTATTCTTCCTGAGGCAGTCAATCTCTCCAATCATCATGTCGGACTTGTCCACCAGCCGCATGTTGATATTGTAGTCTAACACAGCATCAGGTTTTCTCACAGGTTCGCCTGTCCTACGGTCGACCTTCCCACTGTCTGTCATTTCCCCCTTATGTACGGTGATGAGCATGTGCATGACCCTCTTGTCATGCCACCATATTGCCAGCATCTTCTCAGACTTGTGTAGGTGCACGTCTCCTCACTGCAAGGTTTCTGCCTCTGGGAATTTAGGGAAGTGGGCACGATTACTCTTCACAGTGCTGCAGGAGCCGATGCCATGCTCTGAAAGGTATTTGGCAAGTTTCGGTGCTGTATAATAGTTGTCTGCATACAGCACATGATTCCCACCAAAATACCTTTCAAGGAGCACTTTCACTACACAGCCTGAGAAGCCAAGGGGGTGTGTTTTATCAAGAACGACAGTGCTGGCTGAATAAATGACGAAGTCAAGGATGTACCCCGTCTTACGGTCGCACAGTACAAAGAACTTGATTCCAAAGCGATGGCGTTTGCTTGGAATGTACTACACAAACCTAAGAGGTCATCTGAACAAAACCAAGGATTCGTCAATGACAACCTTCTGAAAGGGGTGGAAGAATGTCATTCTGCTCAGAATCTCCCGGATCTTCCAGAGTGGGTCGGTTTGGGAAGGTACATCATTGTCGGCAAAGTGCAGGTTTTCCATGATGTTCCGGAAGCGATCTCTGGCCATGTACTTATTGAAGGTGGGTGAGGGTAGTAAGGGGTCCATGGACCAGTATTCTTCCAACTCATGCTTCTTTGAGAGTGGCATGAGAAGCATGAGGGCGAAGAACACATACAGCTCCTGCACTCCCAGCATGGACCACTGTTGCATCTTGGCTGCACCTGTACCACTTGCAGCACATTGTGATTCTTACCTGTTGGTCTCATCACAGATGTGCTGCATGATTCGTCATCGAGGAAGGCCAAAAGGAAGTCCACACACTCAGCATCCTCATCAAGAGTGAAGGCAGGCTGTACTCCTGAGGAACTCTCATCAAAATCGAGATGTTCAGGGACAAAATCGGACCCTTCCGTCCACACGAAGGCGTCCAGGATTCCTTGTCGTGGCGGTGTAGGGTGGGTGAGGGTGGAGGGTGGCTGTGAGGCAGATTTATCAGGTTCAAGGTCACTCACACTGACCCTGGGTTGCCGTACAGCACTAGCAGCCCTTACTCTACTAGCAACTCTACTTTTACGGGTCAGGGATTTACCTCTTCCTCTACGGCCTGCCTTCACTGTTGATCCTGGTGGTGACTCTGACGATGAAGACTCCGGAGATAATTCAGCAGAAAAAGAGGAAGAAATGAGTGAAGTGGGGCTTGGGGAACGGGGAGGTGAATCAACTCGGGACTCATGGCGGGCTGGGTCACATGGGGCCATTGTTCCTGGGCTAACCCGCCGCCTTTTCTTTCCCTTCCCAAATTCCTTCCCTTGCTGCACTAACGGCTCCTTTCCCTTGGAGCTAGGGATAACTTGGGACACTGAAGCACTCGTACTAGTAGTTTCTGGCACGATTTCCTCACCCGGCTCATCACACGAATCCCCCGAAGGGTCAAAATCACTATCCATCATCACCATTGATAATTCAGCTAGTTCACATTCCACTGCAGAGTCACTTAGTCCTTTCCTTCTTCCCCCACGAGTTTTTCTGGGTGTAGAAGTCATGGGGCCCTTTGCAATGGGCGCAGAAGCGGTAGAAATGGCGGGGCGTGAGTGCGACATCCTTTGACCACAGAGGAGGACAAGGAACTAAATGCCGCAGCTTATCTGAGAAGGCAAGGGTTGACAGTGACAGTGGGGCTGACAGCTGCTAACTTACATGCTAATAAATTATTGGTAGAAAATCTCGGCAATACATAAAGAAAAGGTAGTTCCTGGTGAATGTAAATGTCACTTAGGCTTCTCCCTTCCTTTCTGATATCTATTTTTATTATACAAATAGATTACAAGGCATAAGTCAAAGGGGAAATTACCGTGGTAATGTAGTGAATGAATGCATGTGAGGTGTTGTCAGGTGATAATTAGCCAATTCCTGGTGTATACCACTATCACTTACCTTATTTTTTGTGGGGTATATATTATTTTGTATAAGTATAGGGCATAGGGCTTATTTCAATGGATGAAATCTGTGGAAAAATCAGGGGGAGATTTGCTTAGAGCAGCGCGGCTGGGGAGGTGAGAGGACAGGGTAATGGAGGGGAGGTAGGGAGGGGAGTCAGGAACAGGGGAAAATGGCTAAAATGTCAACAATGGATGGGAGTACAGATGAGATTTGGAGTGCTGACTAGTGTTGGACATTGGCAGTACTGATAGATGATAGAAGCCACCACTTGAAAGCCTGGGATCATTCAAAATAACACAGAATCACAAAACTGATGCCCCGCGGTATGATTCATTGTGCCCAAGCATCATGAAAGTGACTCCCCGCGGTTAAGGGGTTAATATGAATGTACAAGGAACATGCAACCTGACACTGAAGGTGGAGAAAATTGGGTTAACTTATGATAAAAGGAAGAAACCACAGCACACTCCACCCTTATTATACAGTGTTGATTTGTTTAAAGACGTGCTGACACCCAACTAACTATGTGAACATTATTTAGTTATTAGAAGTCCATATTGTCTCGCAATGCTATTGTTAGTTCTGCATAGCTGTTATGTAATTTTATTATTCATCACTGTAACATATATCAATAAGAAATCATTCTCTTATGTAGGTACATGAAGTTTGATAGATATTTTTCCTGTAAACCTGTTTACTCCTAAATTATTAATATAATATAATATCGTATCATTTTCTTATCATTCACTTGTAATATCAATGTTGTTTCTATGTATGTGCCTCGAGCTAGGTAGACATTTTCCTTGTTAACCAGTGTGCTTTTATTATTAGTGTATTCTATTATCATATGATTTTCTTGTTATTCACGTATAATATTATTGTTGTTTCCATGTATGTGCACATTAAATTAAGTAAATATTTGTCCCTGTTAACTAGAATTCCCTTATTAACATAATTCATCATATACTTTTCCTTATTCACTCACTTATATCAACACTACATTACTATTCAAATTATCATCTATTAATCTCTAAATCAGTAAAAAAGTATCAGGAGATATTTCCATCACCAGTAGGGGAGGAAAAATGTAAGGGCAAGTAACTGGATGTTTCTTGCCTACCTATCTGTGAGACAGGACTGAGAACAGCAGATCATCTGTAAAGAACCTTGTGGTGACATTGGGCACCACACAAAGGAAACTCTCTACCTATGCCCTAAAAGTCTGTATGAGAAGCCAGAAAACAACTACACACCGTAGGTGTAACATCTGGCCTCCTTTAATAAACCATCCACTGGGAATCCGGAGCTTTAAAGATCTTCTGAAATGCTGGTAGTAACTCTACGCTTGTACATCTCACAGTCGAAAAAAACTTATCTCTATTTCGTAAGGACTAGGACGAATAACTAAGTTAAGGACCAGGTCTAGAACAGTAAGATGTATCAAAATTAATAAATTTCATCAATGCGATTGTTATATTATGCTCTGCCAGTAAGTGTTAAACACGTGAGTGTGTGAGGACATGTGAAGGTGAGATGGAATATAGAAGTACTGCCTGGCATCAGGGAATACATTCTTAAACCCATGCCTTGAATCGAATACACACACACACACACACACACACACACACACACACACACACACACACACACACACACACACACACACACACACACACACACACACACACACACACACACACACACACACACACACACACACACACACACACACACACACACACACACACACACACACACACACACACACACACACACACACACACACACACACACACACACACACACACACACACACACACACACACACACACACACACACACACACACACACACACACACACACACACACACACACACACAGAGTGGTACATGAACACGAAGACTGACAGATAATGAGATAGATGTAGATATAGGCATAAATACAGTGCAAATTAACTGACGAGTATGGTTCATGGAAAGAAACGTGTACGAGTGGGAGAAAGACTGGACATGTTGGGACAACGGAGCAAAAATGACAGGAAAGAAAAAAAAAAGCTGGGTGTAAATGAGATGGAGCCTGACAGAGGTGTCCGTTTCTCACCAAAGTCATTAAGGCACCTTCGATGGGGTAATGTTAGTATTCATATTGTAAAAGACATCTAGGGCAGGGAAAACGAACTACAGGAAACAGGCAGAGAATAATAAGGGAGGAAA
>NC_136959.1:35727995-35740495 GCF_032717465.1 Coenobita brevimanus | reverse complement strand
GTAACAGGAAAGAGAATAGGGATGATGTTTCTCAGGAAGTGAATACCAGCTTCACCTCTAGATTTCAGAAAAGTAAATGTACTTATTGTAGTAAGCTTGGTCATACTACGGAGAGATGTTTCAGGAGACAGCGTGATGTGAACAAAAAGGAGTCTTTAAATATTCAGTCAATTGGTCTAGTGTCCACTCTTGAGAGTTCCCAGAATTCTTTAACTGAGTTAACTGAACCTGCTTTGAGGGGTAACTTAAATTCTCATGATGGAGCTCCTCTTTTGAGCAGTAACGTGGGTGACACTCTCAAGAGTTCATGTGCTAATTTCCTGTCTGATGGTTTTGTCAGTCCTCTGGACAGTAATGACAGGAAATCAGTTAAAATATATCGTGATACAGGTGCTTGCCAATCCCTTATGCTGACCAGTGTTCTAGGCTCTAATGTTAATTCCTCTGATGAAACTGTAATCTTACAAGGTGTAGGGAATAATTACTTCTCTGTCCCTCTGTGCAGAGTGAATTTAGAGTCTGGTTTTGTTAATGGTTCTGTTATGGTTGGGTTGGTTGAGACACTCCCAATGTCAGGTGTAACTTTCTTACTTGGAAATGATATTGGTGGAAGTCAAGTGTGTCCAGCTCCTCAGTTGTCTAGTGAGCCAGTGGCTGCGTCCCAGGATTGTGATGTCCCTGATGTGTTCCCTGCATGTGCTGTCACTAGGGCTAAGTCTAAAGTTACTGGTGATTTAGAGGATAATGATGATGATGATGTTATCCTAGCTGACACTTTTCTTGCTAATTTGGACCACTCACCAGATGAGGCAGTACCCCGTAGTGTTGATAATTTGTCTCGTCAAGAGTTGGTTGAGTTGCAGGTTGCTGACCCTGAGTTGAAAGGTCTAGCTAACTCTGCTTACAGTGAAGAAGAGTCAGCCGGTGCTTCTACTTGTTATTATGTAAAGTCAGGAGTACTTATGAGGAAGTGGAGACCCCCAACAGCATCAGCCGACTGTGAATGGGAGGTTGTACATCAAGTTGTCATCCCTCGTGTTTGTAGGCAGGATATCATTAGAGTGGCTCATGATTCCAGTTTGGCAGGACACCTTGGAGTGAGGAAGACTGTGGCACGCATTTTGAAACACTTCTACTGGCCAGGTATCTTCAGGGATGTTTCCTGGTATTGTAAGTCTTGTCACACCTGTCAAGTTGTGGGGAAGTGTAATCAGACCGAAAAGGTTGCACCTCTAGTTCCCATTCCTCCTTTTGAGGCGCCTTTCACCCGTGTGTTGGTGGATATTGTGGGCCCTCTTCCTAAGACTTCTTCAGGATTTTCTTATGTGTTGACCATGATTGATATGGCTACTCGTTATCCTGAAGCCATTCCACTTAGAAACATCTCAGCAAAGAACGTGGTTAAGGAAATGCTAGGGTTCTTCACAAAGTTTGGTCTGCCCAAGGAGGTACAGTCAGACCGAGGAAGTAATTTCATGTCAAATGTTTTCAAGCAGTCTCTGAAAGAGTTGGGCATCACCCAGATCACGTCTTCAGCTTACCATCCCCAGACCCAAGGAGCGTTGGAGAGATATCATCAAACACTCAAATCGATGCTCAAGAAATACTGTTTGGAACATCAGAAAGACTGGGATAAAGGTCTTCCATTCGTTGTGTTTGCTGCAAGAGAATCTCCAAATGAATCACTGGGCTTCTCACCTTTTGAACTACTGTTTGGCCATGAAGTAAGAGGACCCCTTAAGCTACTCAAGGAATGCTGGCTGTCGGAGGAAGATGACGTCAACCTGCTGGAGTATGTGATGAAGTTCAAAGAACGGCTGTCCACTGCTTTACAGCTGGCGAGAGAGAATTTAGGAGCTGCTCAGGAGAAGATGAAGACTTGGTATGACAAGAAGTCCAGGTTACGCCACTTTCAGCCAGGAGATCAGGTTTTGATTCTGCTACCAGTTCATGGGCAACCTCTTCAAGCCAAGTTTAGTGGCCCTTATTTCGTGGAGAAGAAACTCAGTGATTTCAGCTATGTCATCGCCACACCAGATCGTAGAAAGAGCAAGCAACTATGTCACATCAACATGCTAAAGTTATATCACAAGCGGGATGAAAATAATCCAGTCTGCACTGTAGCTGTTCCACCCGAGTCTGCAAGTGAAGCTCTCCCATGCAGTATGAGCCTGAGTGATAGTTTGGGGAAGAATCCTGATATCATGAATGATCTCCAGACTAAGCTTTCTCATCTACCACCCAAGGAAAGGCAGGAGTTTTCGGCATTACTGCAGGAAGTACCACGCAAGTGTTCCGTGCCACTCCAGGAAGAACCACTGTGTTGATGCATGATGTCGATGTTGGAGACGCAAAGCCAATTAAATTGCCTCCTTACCGTGTGAACCCAGTGAAAGTTCCTCTCATCCAGAAGGAGCTTGGCTACCTGTTGGACCACAAGATGATTGAGCCCTGTCAGAGCGAGTGGAGTTCTCCTGTCACTCTAGTCCCTAAGCCAGGTGGGTCACAGAGGCTTTGCATCGACTACAGACGTGTTAATCAGATAAACAAAACAGACACTTACCCTCTCCCTCGTGTGGAAGATTGCATAGACAAGATCGGAAAGGTTAGGTACATAAGTAAGTTTGATTTGTTAAAGGGATACTGGCAAGTACCTATGACTGAACGTGCTAGGGAGATTTCATGTTTTGTAACATTAGGAAAGACCTTTGCATGGTCTGTAATGCCATATACAGATTGTTTAGAGTAATAAGAAATTTCCTTTGTAAATTTCTTTTTCTTTGTGGGGAGGTGTTACATAGCCTATGATTTCATCATCCTTTGTGTAATTTTAACGCACAGTTGCTGCATGTTTGATCACGAGCGTGTTCTGCCTCAGTCCCCCCCTTCTACCGTTATAGTAGAGTAAGTCGACATCTCTGTTATACTTTGCGGGATTGTCATCTCTTTGTCCCCATGGCTTCATTTGCGCGTCCTCATTACAAGTTGTATCAAGCTCTCCTGGCCCCTATATAATGAGCTCAGTCTCTGCATCATTGCCACTTAGATCTGCTCCTCATTTTGTTCACATCTCTGTCCTCCCCTGTACAGATATTATTATTGTGAGTGCTCAAGAAGTCTCCAACCATCTAGCAGCTGTGCGTAATTTGAGTATAACCGTTGTTGCATTTTGTTCTTGTACTGTATAGCATAAGTTTAATTTGTAGGCCTAGTGAAGTTTTTTGTAATTCATGTAGGGATCTTTATGTCCATCAGTTTTAATATTATTTTGTATCTGTAATAATTTATCTGGCATTCACTGAGTATTATCTGGTATCTCATTTTATCAGGGCTGACTTAGATAAATTTACTCTTGCTAATTTTGTGTTAATAGAGGCTATTGCAGTTAACCATATATTTAACCTGTTTATTTGCCATTACATTATCCTTATGAGTCCTGAATGTTTTGTTGTTAGTTTGAGCATTAAACTTTAACTTGTAATTTTACCTAACTCTTTTGTTTTGAACCTGGAACTTTACGGGACAGTAGTGATTTTTAGCATTCTCACTTAAAGTGTACGTTATCTTTCTCTGTTCCGTAACATAAATTTGGCGACCTCATATCAGGATATTCAGGATATTATCATAAGGATATTGTTTGATATTTTGTGACTGTGATATATTCATGGTGGCTACTATTTCTACACTTGATGAAGCCAAAGATTTTTGTCAAATGTGCAAACAGTGTGTGATATAGAAAACAGAACAAAGAATGAACTTAAGCTTGTTGCTCAACAATTGGGAATTGCAGTTCACTCTCATCATTCTAAAGATCAAATTGTTGGCATGATTAATAAAAGCTTGTTTAATGTAACTCCTCCAAATGAGCAAACGCAGATTCAATTAGCTAAGTTACAGCTAGCCCTGCAGGAGGCTCGTGTGAAGGAAGCTGAATTTCAAGCACGTGCTAAGGAGGCTGATGTTAAGGAGGCTGAGTTTCACGCACAAGTTGAACTTGCCAGGATTCAGGCAGACCATGAGTATCGCATGAAACAAGGTGGAACTGGATCATCTAGCTCTGATGATTTTGATGTGGCTAAAAATGTTAAACTTGTCCCTCCTTTTAATGAATCTGATTTAACAAAGTATTTTCAGTTGTTTGAGAGGGTAGCTACAGGTTTTAATTGGCCTAAGGAGTATTGGCCAGTACTCCTTCAAACTGTTCTCACTGGTAAAGCTCAAGTAACTTATGCATCTTTGCCTCAGGATCAGTCTGATAATTATGATGTAGTTAAGAGCTTGATTCTTAAGGCCTATGAGCTTGTTCCTGAAGCTTATAGAGTAAAATTTAGGACAACTTATAAGCAAGATAAGCAATCCCATGTTGAGTATGCAAAAATCAAAGAAGATCTGTTAGAGCAGTGGTTAAATTCTAAGAATGTAGGATTCTGATTTTGGTAAATTTAAGCAGATGATTTTGCTGGAGGATTTCAAAGGTGTATTAGTAAAGATGTAAGCCTATATCTTGATGAGAAAAGAATAGATAATTTGTCTGATGCTGCAGTTTTAGCTGATGAGTATGTTCTCACTCACAAGAGATATTCTAGAGAAAAAGGGAAAGCTGAGAGTAAGTACGTTGCCTCTACTCAGAGTACAGGTAACAGGAAAGAGAATAAGGATGATGTTTCTCAGGAAGTGAATGCCAGCTTCACTCTAGATTTCAGAAAAGTAAATGTACTTATTGTAGTAAGCTTGGTCATACTACGGAGAGATGTTTCAGGAGACAGCGTGATGTGAACAAAAAGGAGTCTTTAAATATTCAGTCAATTGGTCTAGTGTCCACTCTTGAGAGTTCCCAGAATTCTTTAACTGAGTTAACTGAGCCTGCTTTGAGGGGTAACTTAAATTCTCATGATGGAGCTCCTCTTTTGAGCAGTAACGTGGGTGACACTCTCAAGAGTTCATGTGCTAATTTCCTGTCTGATGGTTTTGTCAGTCCTCTGGACAGTAATGACAGGAAATCAGTTAAAATATATCGTGATACAGGTGCTTACCAATCCCTTATGCTGACCAGTGTTCTAGGCTCTAATGTTAATTCCTCTGATGAAACTGTAATCTTACAAGGTGTAGGGAATAATTACTTCTCTGTCCCTCTGTGCAGAGTGAATTTAGAGTCTGGTTTTGTTAATGGTTCTGTTATGGTTGGGTTGGTTGAGACACTCCCAATGTCAGGTGTAACTTTCTTACTTGGAAATGATATTGGTGGAAGTCAAGTGTGTCCAGCTCCTCAGTTGTCTAGTGAGCCAGTGGCTGCGTCCCAGGATTGTGATGTCCCTGATGTGTTCCCTGCATGTGCTGTCACTAGGGCTAAGTCTAAAGTTACTGGTGATTTAGAGGATAATGATGATGATGATGTTATCCTAGCTGACACTTTTCTTGCTAATTTGGACCACTCACCAGATGAGGCAGTACCCCGTAGTGTTGATAATTTGTCTCGTCAAGAGTTGGTTGAGTTGCAGGTTGCTGACCCTGAGTTGAAAGGTCTAGCTAACTCTGCTTACAGTGAAGAAGAGTCAGCCAGTGCTTCTACTTGTTATTATGTAAAGTCAGGAGTACTTATGAGGAAGTGGAGACCCCCAACAGCATCATCCGACTGTGAATGGGAGGTTGTACATCAAGTTGTCATTCCTCGTGTTTGTAGGCAGGATATCATTAAAGTGGCTCATGATTCCAGTTTGGCAGGACACCTTGGAGTGAGGAAGACTGTGGCACGCATTTTGAAACACTTCTACTGGCCAGGTATCTTCAGGGATGTTTCCTGGTATTGTAAGTCTTGTCACACCTGTCAAGTTGTGGGGAAGTGTAATCAGACCGAAAAGGTTGCACCTCTAGTTCCCATTCCTCCTTTTGAGGCGCCTTTCACCCGTGTGTTGGTGGATATTGTGGGCCCTCTTCCTAAGACTTCTTCAGGATTTTCTTATGTGTTGACCATGATTGATATGGCTACTCGTTATCCTGAAGCCATTCCACTTAGAAACATCTCAGCAAAGAACGTGGTTAAGGAAATGCTAGGGTTCTTCACAAAGTTTGGTCTGCCCAAGGAGGTACAGTCAGACCGGGAAGTAATTTCATGTCAAATGTTTTCAAGCAGTCTCTGAAAGAGTTGGGCATCACCCAGATCACGTCTTCAGCTTACCATCCCCAGACCCAAGGAGCGTTGGAGAGATATCATCAAACACTCAAATCGATGCTCAAGAAATACTGTTTGGAACATCAGAAAGACTGGGATAAAGGTCTTCCATTCGTTGTGTTTGCTGCAAGAGAATCTCCAAATGAATCACTGGGCTTCTCACCTTTTGAACTACTGTTTGGCCATGAAGTAAGAGGACCCCTTAAGCTACTCAAGGAATGCTGGCTGTCGGAGGAAAGATGACGTCAACCTGCTGGAGTATGTGATGAAGTTTCATAGAACGGCTGTCCACTGCTTTACAGCTGGCGAGAGAGAATTTAGGAGCTGCTCAGGAGAAGATGAAGACTTGGTATGACAAGAAGTCCAGGTTACGCCACTTTCAGCCAGGAGATCAGGTTTTGATTCTGCTACCAGTTCATGGGCAACCTCTTCAAGCCAAGTTTAGTGGCCCTTATTTCGTGGAGAAAGAAACTCAGTGATTTCAGCTATGTCATCGCCACACCAGATCGTAGAAAGAGCAAGCAACTATGTCACATCAACATGCTAAAGTTATATCACAAGCGGGATGAAAATAATCCAGTCTGCACTGTAGCTGTTCCACCCGAGTCTGCAAGTGAAGCTCTCCCATGCAGTATGAGCCTGAGTGATAGTTTGGGGAAGAATCCTGATATCATGAATGATCTCCAGACTAAGCTTTCTCATCTACCACCCAAGGAAAGGCAGGAGTTTTCGGCATTACTGCAGGAGTACCCGCAAGTGTTCCGTGCCACTCCAGGAAGAACCACTGTGTTGATGCATGATGTCGATGTTGGAGACGCAAAGCCAATTAAATTGCCTCCTTACCGTGTGAACCCAGTGAAAGTTCCTCTCATCCAGAAGGAGCTTGGCTACCTGTTGGACCACAAGATGATTGAGCCCTGTCAGAGCGAGTGGAGTTCTCCTGTCACTCTAGTCCCTAAGCCAGGTGGGTCACAGAGGCTTTGCATCGACTACAGACGTGTTAATCAGATAAACAAAACAGACACTTACCCTCTCCCTCGTGTGGAAGATTGCATAGACAAGATCGGAAAGGTTAGGTACATAAGTAAGTTTGATTTGTTAAAGGGATACTGGCAAGTACCTATGACTGAACGTGCTAGGGAGATTTCATGTTTTGTAACATTAGGAAAGACCTTTTGCATGGTCTGTAATGCCATATACAGATTGTTTTAGAGTAATAAGAAATTTCCTTTGTAAATTTCTTTTTCTTTGTGGGGAGGTGTTACATAGCCTATGATTTCATCATCCTTTGTGTAATTTTAACGCACAGTTGCTGCATGTTTGATCACGAGCGTGTTCTGCCTCAGTCCCCCCCTTCTACCGTTATAGTAGAGTAAGTCGACATCTCTGTTATACTTTGCGGGATTGTCATCTCTTTGTCCCCATGGCTTCATTTGCGCGTCCTCATTACAAGTTGTATCAAGCTCTCCTGGCCCCTATATAATGAGCTCAGTCTCTGCATCATTGCCACTTAGATCTGCTCCTCATTTTGTTCACATCTCTGTCCTCCCCTGTACAGATATTATTATTGTGAGTGCTCAAGAAGTCTCCAACCATCTAGCAGCTGTGCGTAATTTGAGTATAACCGTTGTTGCATTTTGTTCTTGTACTGTATAGCATAAGTTTAATTTGTAGGCCTAGTGAAGTTTTTTGTAATTCATGTAGGGATCTTTATGTCCATCAGTTTTAATATTATTTTGTATCTGTAATAATTTATCTGGCATTCACTGAGTATTATCTGGTATCTCATTTTATCAGGGCTGACTTAGATAAATTTACTCTTGCTAATTTTGTGTTAATAGAGGCTATTGCAGTTAACCATATATTTAACCTGTTTATTTGCCATTACATTATCCTTATGAGTCCTGAATGTTTTGTTGTTAGTTTGAGCATTAAACTTTAACTTGTAATTTTACCTAACTCTTTTGTTTTGAACCTGGAACTTTACGGGACAGTAGTGATTTTTAGCATTCTCACTTAAAGTGTACGTTATCTTTCTCTGTTCCGTAACATAAATTTGGCGACCTCATATCAGGATATTCAGGATATTATCATAAGGATATTGTTTGATATTTTGTGACTGTGATATATTCATGGTGGCTACTATTTCTACACTTGATGAAGCCAAAGATTTTTTGTCAAATGTGCAAACAGTGTGTGATATAGAAAACAGAACAAAGAATGAACTTAAGCTTGTTGCTCAACAATTGGGAATTGCAGTTCACTCTCATCATTCTAAAGATCAAATTGTTGGCATGATTAATAAAAGCTTGTTTAATGTAACTCCTCCAAATGAGCAAACGCAGATTCAATTAGCTAAGTTACAGCTAGCCCTGCAGGAGGCTCGTGTGAAGGAAGCTGAATTTCAAGCACGTGCTAAGGAGGCTGATGTTAAGGAGGCTGAGTTTCACGCACAAGTTGAACTTGCCAGGATTCAGGCAGACCATGAGTATCGCATGAAACAAGGTGGAACTGGATCATCTAGCTCTGATGATTTTGATGTGGCTAAAAATGTTAAACTTGTCCCTCCTTTTAATGAATCTGATTTAACAAAGTATTTTCAGTTGTTTGAGAGGTAGCTACAGGTTTTAATTGGCCTAAGGAGTATTGGCCAGTACTCCTTCAAACTGTTCTCACCGGTAAAGCTCAAGTAACTTATGCATCTTTGCCTCAGGATCAGTCTGATAATTATGATGTAGTTAAGAGCTTGATTCTTAAGGCCTATGAGCTTGTTCCTGAAGCTTATAGAGTAAAATTTAGGACAACTTATAAGCAAGATAAGCAATCCCATGTTGAGTATGCAAAAATCAAAGAAGATCTGTTAGAGCAGTGGTTAAATTCTAAGAATGTGGATTCTGATTTTGGTAAATTTAAGCAGATGATTTTGCTGGAGGATTTCAAAAGGTGTATTGAAAGTAAAGATGTAAGCCTATATCTTGATGAGAAAAGAATAGATAATTTGTCTGATGCTGCAGTTTTAGCTGATGAGTATGTTCTCATCTCACAAGAGATATTCTAGAGAAAAAGGGAAAGCTGAGAGTAAGTAACGATTGCCTCTCTACTCAGAGTACAGGTAACAGGAAAGAGAATAGGGATGATTGTTTCTCCAGGAAGTGAATACCAGCTTCACCTCCTAGATTTCAGAAAAAGTAAATGTATACTTATTGTAGTGAAAGCTTGGTCATACTACGGAGAGATGTTTCCAGGAGACAGCGTGATGTGAACAAAAAGGAGTCTTTAAATATTCAGTCAATTGGTCTAGTGTCCACTCTTGAGAGTTCCCACAGAATTCTTTAACTGAGTTAACTGAACCTGCTTTGAGGGGGTAACTTAAATTCTACATGATGGAGCTCCTCTTTTGAGCAGTAACGTGGGGTGACACTCTCAAGAGTTCATGTGCTAATTTCCATGTCTGGAAGTGGTTTTTGTCAGTCCTCTGGACCAGTAATGACAGGAAATCAGTTAAAATATATCGTGATACAGGTGCTTGCCAATCCTTGCCTTATGCTGACCAGTGTTCTAGGCTCTAATGTTAATTCCTCTGATGAAACTGTAATCTTACAAGGTGTAGGGAATAATTACTTCTGCTGTCCCTCTGTGCAGAGTGAATTTAGAGTCTGGTTTGTTCAATGGTCTCTGTTATGCGCCGTTGGGAGTTGGTTGAGACACTCCCAATATGGTCAGGTGTAACTTTTCTTACTCTGGAAATGATATTGGTGGAAGTCAAGTGTGTCCAGCTCCTCAGTTGTTTAGTGAGCCAGTGGCTGGGTGTCCCAGAGGATTGTGATGTCCCTGATGTGTTCCCTGCATGTGCTGTCACTAGGGCTAAGTCTAGGATTACTGGTGATTTAGAGGATAATGATGATGATGTGATGTTATCCCTAGCTGACTTACTTTTCTTGCTAATTTAGGACCACTCACCAGATGAGGCAGTACCCCGTAGTGTTGATAATTTGTCTCTCGTCAAGAGTTGGTTGAGTTGCAGGTTGCTGACCCTGAGTTGAAAGGTCTAGCTAACTCTGCTTACAGTGAAAGAAGAGTCAGCTGGTGCTTCTACTTGTTGATTATGTAAAGTCAGGAGTACTTATGTGAGGAAGTGGAGACCCCCAACAGCATCAGCCGACTGTGAATGGGAGGTTGTACATCAAGTTGTCATTGTCCTCAGTGTTTGTAGGCAGGATATCATTAGAGTGGCTCATGATTCCAGTTTGGCAGGACACCTTGGAGTGAGGAAGATTGCTGTGGCACGCATTTTGAAACACTTCTACTCGGGCCAGGTATCTTCAGGGATGTTTCACTGTGTATTGTAAGTCTTGTCACACCTGTCGTGGGTTGTGGGGAAGTGTAATCAGACCGAAAAAGGTTGCACCCTCTAGTTCCCATTCCTCCTTTTTGAGGCGCCTTTCACCTGTGTGTGTTGGTGGATATTGTGGGCCCTCTTCCCCTAAGACTTCTTCACAGGATTTTCTTATGTGTTGACCATGATTGATATGGCTACTCGTTATCCTGAAGCCATTCCACTTAGAAACATCTCAGCAAAGAACGTAGTTAAGGAAATGCTAGGGTTCTTCACAAAGTTTGGTCTGCCCAAGGAGGTACAGTCAGACCGAGGAAGTAATTTCATGTCAAATGTTTTCAAGCAGTCTCTGAAAAGAGTTGGGCATCACCCAGATCACGTCTTCAGCTTACCATCCCCAGACCCAAGGAGCGTTGGAGAGATATCATCAAACACTCAAATCGATGCTCAAGAAATACTGTTTGGAACATCTCAGAAAGACTGGGATAAAGGTCTTCCATTCGTTGTGTTTTGTTGCAAGAGAATCTCCAAATGAATCACTGGGCTTCTCTACCTTTTGAACTACTGTTTGGCCATGAAAGTAAGAGGACACCTTAAGCTACTGCGGAATGCTGGCTGTCGGAGGAAGATGACGTCAACCTGCTGGAGTATGTGGATGAAGTTCAGAAGAACGGCTGCTCCACTGCTCTTACAGCTGGCGAGGAGAGAATTTAGGAGCTGCTCAGGAGAAGATGAAGACTTGGTATGACAAGAAGTCCAGGTTACGCCACTTTCAGCCAGGAGATCAGGTTTTGATTCTGCTACCAGTTCATGTAAGCAACCTCTTGCAAGCCAAGTTGGTAGCTGGCCCTTATTTCGTGGAGAAGAAACTCCAGATGATTTCAGCTATGTCATCGCCACACCAGATCGTAGAAAGAGCAAGCAACTAGTGTCCCACATCAACATGCTAAAAGTTATATCACAAGCAGGATGAAAATAATCCAGTCTGCACTGTAGCTGTTCCACCCGAGTCTGCAAGTGAAGCTCTCCCATGCAGTATGAGGCCCTGAGTGATAGTTTGGGGAAGAATAACCTGATATCATGAATGATCTCCAGACTAAGCTTTCATCTACCACCCAAGGAAAGGCAGGAGTTTTCGGGCATTACTGCAGGAGTACCCGCAGAAGTGTTCCGTGCCACTCCAGGAAGAACCACTGTGTTGATGCATGATGTTCCTTCTTCATTCACCGATGTTGGAGACGCAAAGCCAGATTAAATTGCCTCCTTACCGTGTGAACCCAGTGAAAGTTCCTCTCCCATCCAGAAGGAGCTATGGCCTACCTGTTGGACCACAAGATGATTGAGTCCCTGTCAGAGCGTGAGTGGAGTTCTTCCTGTCACTCTAGTCCCTGAAGCCAGGTGGGTCACCAGAGGCTTTGCATCGACTACAGACGTGTTAATCAGATAACCAAAATATCAGACACTTACTCCTCTCCCTCGTGTGGAAGATTGCATAGACAAGATCGGAAAGGCTAGGTACATAAGTAAGTTTGAGATTTGGTTAAAGGGAATACTGGCAAGTACCCTATGACTGAACGTGCTATGGGAGATTTCATGTTTTGTAACATTAGGAAAGACCTTTGCATGGTCTGTAATGCCATATACAGATTGTTTTAGAAGTAATAAGAAATTTCCTTTGTAAATTTCTTTTCTTCTTTGTGGGGAGGTGTTACATAGCCTATGATTTCATGTCCATCACTTTGTGTAATTTTTAACGCACAGTTGCTTTAGCATGTTTGATCATTGAGAGCGTGTTCTGCCTCAGTCCCCCCACTTCTACCGTTATAGTAGAGTAAGTCGACATCTCTGTTATACTTTGCGGGATTGTCATCTCTTTGTCCCCATGGTCTTTCATTTGCGCGTCCTCATTACAAGTTGTATCAAGCTCTTCTGGCCCCTATATAATGAGCTCAGTCTTCTGCATCATTGCCACTTAGATCTGCTCCTATTTTGTTC